>NC_134756.1:2727272-3030303 GCF_050436995.1 Anticarsia gemmatalis | reverse complement strand
ATTCGATTCGGCAATATTTATAGAACAACAAAACCGATTCGACTTACTCGTTCGGCTTGTGCTGATCGGGTTCATCTACACTTATTCAGTTTTGACTATCTAGGCGGATTAATGTCGAGCGGAATATATGTATAGCAAGCTGAACTTTGAAATGACAATACATGGAACAAAATACGCAAGATCTATACATTTTAACCATAAGCCAGCATTCTCACCAGTCACTTGTAACCTATGAAGAATCTGCGACCGAAGTCCGACAGCATGATGTCATCGTCTCACAATTCTATGCACCAATTACCCAAATCATATTGACGTATTTATTGCCATTGCGCCATTTGACTCGCATTTGATTCGCGTTTGAATCGCATTTGAATTTGCATTATTACGTCTGTTTTGCTAAATTGTTATCGAAGTGCGAAACCTTACATTAACCTTTCACCCTTGAAATTGTTACAGAAATTAGTTACGAATGTTTATATGTAACTTTGGTATGTGATTTGGTAAGTATGCTAAGTTATGAATTGGGTAAATTCCGCGGTATTACCAATACATATCTAACTAACGTTATTATCAGAGTTATATAACTTTATAGCGGATTTATAATTACATCTATCCATCTATCATGTATCTATCTACCTATCTATCTACCTATTTAACTATCTATCTAACTAACTATCTACCTAGCTATCAATCTATTCACCCCGTTTCTCTCCACTGTTGAGTATTGACCTCTCCCTCAGTACGGCATTTTTTACGATCCTACGCTTGTCTCATCAATTGGAGCTACATTTAGCGGTGATTTATTAATACTCGACTCGCAAAACATTATTTTCCAAATTTTAAGTGCTTCAACGGGACTCAATTTTAAGCAATGTTTAATTTACATCTACACGTCAAAGGAACAGTAAAGATAATGAGACTGAAGTGTACCCTAAAATTGCAACCATAACTTTAACAAAAAATTTACAGCCATAACTTTATTAAAAAATTGCGCAGTTATTGTAACTGCCAATGCCAAGCTTATGTCTATATCAAAACAATTTTGCACAGAAACCAATCTATTAAATACAGAACGACAATGTAGGATACAACTGTATTGTCCTTATCACTATCATCACGAATGACAAAGACATCAAGTCAACAGAACCGGTTAGTTCTATTCACTTTCTTGCAGCCGTTCCTAAGCCTATGTCCGGCTGGATGACATCACCAGCTGTATGCACTACTTACCTAATAATATTCACGCGTTTTTACTGTTACCGCATCTGTAGCGCGATTCTGTACAGTCGGTACTGTCGAGTATCGAAAGTTTGACATCTGTACTAATATTATAAAGCTGGAGAGTTTTTTTGTTTGAACGCGCTAATCTCAGGAACTACTAGTCCGATTTGAAAAATTCTTTCAATGTTAGATAGCCCATTTATCGAGGGAGGCTATAGGTATATATCATCACGCTACGACCAATAGATGCAGAGTACCAGTAACAAATGTAACCAAAACGGGGAAAATTATGACCCATTCTCTTAATGTGACGCAAGCGAAGTTGCGCGGGCCAGCTGGCTTAAAATGTGCTGTCGAAATAGGTCCTCTGATGCCCGTTAGAGGCGCTGATCAGATTTTCATACAAAATTTCTCGATGACAGGCCGGTTGTCGGTAGTCGATAGTGGTAGAGAATCGCGCTTTAGCTGTATGCACTTGTTACCTAATAATATTGACGCGTTTATTGCTGTTACCGCATCTGTTCCGTGTTGGGGTGCGTTTGTTTATTATTAGTGTGACTAATTGATTTATTGGTTGTAAGCTTGCCAATTTGTTGTTGAGATAAGTGGTTGTGTGTGAGAGCCTTCTATGGTCCTCTTTTGCGATAGTAACTTCAAGCATGTATCTATTATTATTTTCGTTTCTTTTGCTACGTTGCAACTCGAAGAGCATACAAGTAAGTATAAGATAAATAAGTATACAAATACTTACACACTTCTGAAAAGTGACCTCACGACCCAATAGCTCCGTTATTTTTCAGTTTGAGAAGACTCCAATCTTGCCTTGCAAAGGAGATTGCGATGTAAATATTAAGTAATGAATGAACTTGTAATAAAATCTTTTCTCTACACTAAAACGCTCGATATTTGGGTACCTCACGAGCTCACTGAAAGAAACCTAATGAACCGTATACTCATGTGTGATTCTTGAAGTCAAAGAGATTTTATTACAAGTTCATACATACTATTATGCGAAAAGACTTTTTCCCCGACCTAATATGATAAGAATAAACTAAGCAACTCATTGGTAGTTTAATTCGTTTCTATCATTTGAATTTTTGTGATTGAAGCCCTTAATACTGTGCAAAGATGACTGTAGGAAGCGCAATAATAATACCCGTTACCTTAGATTACGCATAGAACTGTATCGATTTAACCAACCACGGTGGTCCAATCAATACCTAAGAACCGAAGTAATCGTTACGCCTACTAATTGTGCGTAGATACTTATAATGGCAATCGCTGTAACTTCAGCGGAAGTACAAAGCAGTCTACATATCGACGCAACAATCGATCAGTTCGATTATCGATTTACTTTCACTTCGATTATCTTTCGATCGATATACGGAATCTAATCGAATGATTTCATCGACAACTGTGTGATAATGTTGTTATCTGAATCGGATCGAGTGTACATTTTGTTTTGTTGATGTTATTAGAAAATGTGCCACCTGTGATATCGCCTACATGGAGAATGCATTGTATTTGATGAATACAAAGTTTCTTTTTTAAATTTCTTAAAAATATTTTTATCTTTTAGAGCTTTAAGGCTGTACTACGTTTACGTTTCGAACTTTTCAATGGACACAAAACGTTATCATGCTTTTTCTATTTTTTTGGGTTCCGTACCAAACGAGATAAAACGGGAACCCTATGACCCTAAGACTTCGCTCTTCGTCTGTCTGTCACCAAGCTGTATTTCATGAACCGTGAAAGTAAAACTTGAAACTCACATATGGTATATTTCTGTTACCGTTTCAACAAAAACCAAAATAAAACAAATATTGATTCATTTGACCAGTTTTTACCAACACAACTTAACTTAATAATGAAACAAAATACCGATTATATCTTCCTAAACGTATTAGACAAGAAACTAACACCGTTAATCTTAATAATAACTTAAGTCCACGTTTAAAGGGCGATAACATCGGGCTATGTAATTATACAGCCTATCCCTTGCGTAGGAAGGAAAGCCTACACTTCAAGTCCCCAGCTGACCGTGGAAACCTACAATCATTGTAATATTCATGTTCGAACATTGATATGAATATATTATAGAGTCCCATTCTTTATTCGGTCACGAATTTCCGTGGGACGGGAAGGAAAATGGGTGGTCTTTAGTTACAAATTGCATTTGACCGTTACTATGAGATATGTGAGATGACTATGAACTAGAACTTTGATTTATCAGATGTATTATTAGGCAATTATCATCGGCTTTTGCCGTGTTTTGTGCGTAGTAATTGCTGATATATTTTTTGGTAGTTTTTTTCCCGATTCTGTCTCACTTCTAGGCAATGGTCTCCTCCCGAATGAAGGAGGGGTAATGCCTTTAGTCTACTACGCCAAATGCGGGATGGGGATTTTGCAAGCCCGATATTGAGATTGATAAACCTGTCGCATAGGGCGATGCTGGCAAGGATTTTAGCAACTGTCATCCTTTGATTTCTGCTCACCCCCATTGAATCTAAGGGCCTTGTGTAGTTTGTGGAAAGGAAATTGCGTTCAATATTAGAGGTTCATTTATGACATTTATCTTCCCTGTAGTGGATAGTATCAAATAAGCAAACCTTATATTTTGGACCATAGTTCAACCGACCTTCTATAATTTCTTTTCTTTTTCATAGGTAGAATTGTGATAACAAGCAAAACTAAATTTCAACGAATTTTCGTTTTCGTTGATGCCTATAGTAAAGCTTTTGGTTCTCTTGAAATGTTTGTATATGCATATTCAAATATTCTTAAAATATTGCCACAAACTGATCAATCTCGCATTTTTCAATAACCTGACCCACCATTCATTCACCACTATATAATTTCTACGTCACACTTGAATGAAGTATAGCTGTTTTACTTTTCATTGAGCGTCGGACCACCATCGGTTATGGGAGCCGTATATTTTCACACACCGCCATAGCCCAGTTAGCCCCATAAGGCGTGGCCGTGATTTCGACACGCCATCGTTATTATAATAGTATATTGTTCATACTAATAATATTTTATAGACTTGTTACTAGAAGTGACATGAGTTAATAATATTAGTGACACTACTTCTAGTTGGAAAATGTTTGAAAGGTTTCATTTGTACCACTTTTGGATGACCATTGACTATGTTGTCTTAGTAGTTTCAAGAGATACTCATCTTACTAATAATATGTTAAATTCTAAATAGAAGTAATAAAGAGTAGTGATAAATACTGGACTTTTCCTTCCCCGAGATATTGTACCATAATATGAATAATTACAATATTTAAACATTGTAGTTCCAGTGTAATTATTAGAGAAAGGTAAAAAATATAAAATGTTTAACAATATGGCATTGACAAAAGAGAAAAATATCCGTATTGTGTGTACATCATCCCATCACATGTCAAATGAAAGTATTGTGTGTATATTTTTGACCATTCATTATTTCGCAACTTACATAACACGTAAGTAAAACTATTGATTATTTAAGCGAGAAGAGATACTTGTTAGAAATAGCGTAAATGTTCGACAACATTACGAGAAAGTTCTTTACTATTGTGTCAAAACAACAACATTTTTTTTGACATCCCATCCATACACGTCAAACTGAGCGTACTATAAAAATATGACACGCCACATCTAGTAACAAAACATCTATGTAAAAACAAACGATGTTGATGCACTAATGTGTGTGCATCGTCGCATGAAACCCATGGCTGTTAACCTATTTGCACCTTATATGGTAAACAATAGGGACGCGTTTGGCATATCACGTTCTAAGGGTATAAAGGAAAATTCTGTTGGAGAGGAAAACTACAGGGGATGGGGGGTATGTGAGCGTGAATTCATCTGGAGTACCTATGTAATGGAATCAAAGGACCTTGCTGTTCCGGTGTACGGAAGTAGGGAAGCAATGTGCGACAAACTGCGTAAAATCGGTGTATTAAACTGTTAGCTTGTTACACTGAGAATTTATTTATAGCCTACTGATTAGTCGTACAAAGAATTGTAATAGACAAAATATTATATCCATAAAATCACGTATTTTTCTAGTAGACTAAGAAATGGGAACGCCACAAGATTCGATCCCTTAAAACTTACCTTGCTTCATTCACCTCCATATATCTTGTCACTAGCTGACCCGCGCAACTTCGCTTGCGTCACATAAGAGAGAATGGGTCAGAATGTTCCATGTTTTTGTAACACTTTTTACTGTTACCTCTTCTGCTCCTATTGGTCGTAGCGTGATGATATAAAATATGCTTTTTTTTCACGAAAAATATTCTCAAAATTATTTATATCTCTTAGTATAACGAAGTCGCGCTAAGGCATATCCGCCATTAAAACAGTTGCCATGGCAACAGAATTTTGTTAATTCAATGTCATTATAATATTGATTTCTCGCGACTTCGTTGAATTTTCTGAATTTTCCCGGGAAATGCGTCATTTTCCCGGGGTAAAAAGTAGCCTATGTCCTTTCTCGGGTATCAAAATATCTCCATACCAAATTTCATGCAAATTGGTTCAGTAGTTTAGACGTGATTGAGTAGCAGACAGACAGACAGACAGACAGACAGACAGACAGACAGACAGACAGACAGACAGACAGACAGACAGACAGAGTTACTTTCGCATTTATAATATTAGTATGGATTCAATACCACATTAAGAGTACTACAAAATATTATTATTAATAAATTCAATTATAAAGAATCGGTTCTATAAAACCCATTTTACTTACACATAAATTTTACTAAAAGGTTACGTAAAGTCCTCAAATAAAATTTCAAACTCACTCAAATCGATTAAATTTCAAAGTGTACACAACTTGTATTCCATTTTTTACACATTTCAATATCAATATAACAATCTGTAGCACTTTTTACAAACGATACGCGCTATCATTTCCCGTGGCGTAACATTCTGTCAATCGTGGCAGTCCATAATTAGGACATTGTGTCCACATCACGAACACTATAGGAACGATTGTTATGGCGTCGGGTATCTCGGAAACTTTTTATAGGACTCGTCGGCATTACAAAAGATTAAGGAAATATTACGAAATCAGTGTCATCTTTCGTCGAAACAACTTTTTCCTTAAATTACACGTGCGTATCAATAATAACGGTTACGAAACGTAATGACAAGATCTTAAAGAATTCCGTCCAACAATCGTAAGGTAATGTAATGCTTGAAAGCTGTGAAGAATGAAAGAATACAAAGAATGTGCATAATAGTTTCAATAAACTTTTGTTTTAATAAAAAAAGGCTTTAAATTTACCGCCGTTGGGCTTGCTACACACATATTCGGATCGGCATTAATCGGCCTAGCCGGGTGGCAAAACCGAATATATTTAGATGAATGTTTGGGAAAAATGTCACTTGACATCGCTGCAACCGAATTTAAACCGAATCTGATCTGGGGGCTATCATGTATCTCAGTTGACATTTATTTGAAAACCACTATGCTGTACATCGTTTTCTATCTTAGAATATAGTGATTAACATGTTATGTCGAAGCGTACACTACACTGACGTACACTAGCAGTCAACTGAGATACGTGATAAGCCCGCTGAACGGACCTAAAGGAACTATCCAATCGGCACAATCCGAACAAGTGTAGTAATTGCTGGTCGGTTTTGTTGTTCGACGGTTCGACGAACCGAATATGTGTGTAACAAGCCTCTACGGCTATAACTTTGATTTACCCCTCGCCATTCATGAAATAAAGAAACTAACAAAACCCGCGAAATGCCTTTACAGGCGCCACAGTCAATAGGCACAATTATCTAGACTATTTTTAGCACAAATAAGATAGCAATCTAAATTGTAATAGTAATCGAAAGCATCTACAAATCAATCCAATTTACGTAACACAATAACAAGTCAATTACATAAATAAAAGAAAGACTGGACAAGTGCGAGTTGGACTCGCACGGAGGGGTTCCGTACCATCTATATACCTATCTGAATTAGTCTAAGTTAGTTTATAACTACATATTCTGTGAACATTTCAAGCATCTACCCGTTGTCATTAACAATATCGGGCAAAACTAAGTAGTTAAATTATATTTGTTAAATGAGAACCCCATTAAATATTTATGTTATTCTGTTTTTTAGAATGTATTGTTTAGCAGCAACAGAAATTTATAATCTGTGAATATTTCAACTGCCTAACTATCTCGGTTCATACATAAGATACAGTCTATTGACAAACAGACAGACAGAGAGAGAGAGACAAACATAGGTACAACCAACGTAATCTCATTAATAGAGTTCCGTTTTTACCCGTTAGTAACGGAACCCTAAAAAGCAATTTCTTAAAGCGAATCGCATCAATTATAGTCAGACCACATAAAGAGACATTATGTGAAATGTTGCATTACTTGCGTTTGTGGACGACGCGGCGATGGCGCCAAGATGTTACTGTATGACTTGCAACTCTATTATATGGAATGTGTCAACTTGGAAATTGGCTAATCTTGAAAGCATATGGTTCGGTATAATAGTAAGCAGAAAATGTAACATATAACAAGACGTTATAATTAACTTATTTTTCTAAAAAATCAATGTAACCAGCGGTCATGTATAACAAGATGTATGGATGTGAATGACGCAAAGGAAGTTTGAAAAGATCGTACAAAGTGGTGTTCTCTGATCCTCTCCAAGATTCCTCACGAGATAACGGTTAAGTTTTAAGTTTCACGGCCCCAAAAAGCATTTGTTACCAAACATCTAAATTATTTGCAGCTTTATTCAAAGCTATTACAGTAATATAGCGAAAATTAGATAAACTGAATCAAAGCGTCTAAGACCCAGATGACGACATTACATTTATATTCAAGATCCATGACACGGAATGCCAAAATTATAAACATCTGTTACATAAATACACGTAAGGATTATGTGAGTATTTGTCAATAGAGATTTTATTCGCTAATCCGTGTTATTGTGAAGCTATCTGCCCCTGAAGATAGTTCAATGTATTTGATTGACGTTTGATGTCGTGTCTTTATCCGTCTGACGTCTCGGATGTCACAATAGGAAGCTCCGATTACTTGTTTTGTATGAACCGGTCATGGTATTCCATGGAACGTTTTTTCGTTAAAAATAAGACGGGAGTGGCACGTGGATGCCGTGGCGCGTGTCAGGGAAGCCATAGGAACAATTTTGTTACAAAAAGCGTTTTTGTTCTTTTTTTTCTGAGCTTGTACGGATAGGAAGGCACTCTATTATTGTTCGATCCTCTCAGTCTTACCTCGATTTTTTAAATCCTGTGGAATTTGATATTTCGTCCCATAATTATTACTTCTACTTGTGACAAGATTGGATAGGATGAGGAATGAGTATGTTTCAAGAAGTTTAAAAGTTGCAGCAGTTACAAAAAGCTAGGTAGTAGGAGTCTAGTATGGTATGGGCATGTCATGAGAAGAGAAGAGGGAGATGGATGGATTGTGTTAAGAGTATATGAACAAGAAAGGGGTGAATACAGAGTTGAAGTCTGAAAGGGATGAGTGGAAAAGGAAAACATGTTGTGCCGACCCCACCTAACGTGGGACAATGGTAAAGGACAAATATATAATTACTTCTACTTGTGGTTATGCTAAGATCAATAACATGATAAATATATATTTAATGCAATTAGCAGCTCTTCATTGCCTACACAACTTTGAGAAGCACGAAAGAAATATACTGTGAAGCAACGTAACGATTATTGTTAAAACAATAAGTTCATAAAAATATGAAGGAATATAAATTATATCGTAGCCATAAATTACATATTGTATTTAAGTGTTAGAGCATTCACCGCCTACGCACATCCACACCTCTCAAACTGATATGTATCGAACGCATACCGGATTAATTTATGTTTTGTATACAAATATAAAATGAAATATAACTGATACGAACGATAACACTAACGTTTTTGTTGAAAGAATATTCTGAAATAAGGAAATACTTTTCTAACATTATGTTTAAAATCTTTTCAAGTATGAAAATTATAACAATAAAAAAGCTATAAGAGTCATTGACCTTTTGTATATGTTGAAGTTCCCAATCAATGCGAAAAACAATGTCTTTCCCATTATACCGTCGGTCCTGTATAACAAGATATATGGATGTGAATGAAGGCAAGGATGTTAGGGTCGTATAAGGATCGTACCAAGTGACGTTCTTTGGTATTTGCCTACCTACCCCTGTTAGGCAGAACGTGTGATTATGTACCTATGTAGATTGTAGGTGTAACAGTGTCTCAAAGGACTTTATAGACGGAAATAACAAAAAAAACTTATGTTAGGTTATGTAAGGCAAAATGTAACGGCACGCAAACGACCTCAAAAAATGATATTACTCGCTAGTCAATTTACTGGTAGGACAATCGTGGCTAACAAAGCATACTATTGACAGTTATTGCCTACAAACCAAATAGATTTGAAAAAATAAGCGATACAGCAAGCAAAGACTAAGGGCCAGATTCACAATTTATAAATAACTAAGTTCTGCCCGCGACTTGGGTTGCGAGAAAACATTTTCCGAAAAAAAATCTGTGAACCAAATTTCATAAATATCCATTTACAATTTTTTGCGTGAAATAGTAACAAATGTGCATTTGTCCTCCCAGACTTTCGCATTTATAATATTAGAATGATTGTCAGATAACCAATCTACAAGATAAAGTGACAGCAAAATTCCTGATAAGCTATCTGCTAGGTATCCAGGAGTGGTAAACTTCAGTATGTGTAAAACCAAACCATAATTAAACAGGAATTCCAATCAAAACCAAAAACTCCTAATAAAATTAAAATAAAAATCCTCGGCCCACTTAAAAACAAAAGCTTACCAAATTCCTTCCGTATTCATTTCCTTATACTATTTTAAATCAGTTATTTATACTTTTTCATAGGACAGCTGGCATGGAAGCATGGTGAACAAAACACCATGACGGGATAATGGCCGTGACGACTGATGCGCGGGCGCACTGCTCGAGTGATTCTACAGACACCATTAAGCTATGATAGGATCGCTGTGATGGGATGGCTATGTTTGAGATGTTAATGGCGTCAAATGGTATCCTCGTGGGTATGGAAGTGAGGATGGTACGTTTGGATTTGACGTAACATTTTATTAGGAAGGAGTTAAGAAACACAGATATTTCCAAATGTGTTTAGAAGTTGCGTGAAAAGCGTCGCTTGTTCGTGTATTATCTATCGCTAGACTTAAATTTGCGTTTAAGTATTATTTTTACGTATGAAACGTACGAAAGCTTATTTTTACGTATACAAAATATTCAAATAACATTTAAGAGTTTCGTAACGTGCCCAATAGGCTATTAGGACGGTTAGGAACTAAGATTTTAATGGTAAAATAGTAAACATTCATACACTGCTGCCTACACCTTCGGGTATAACAAGCGTGATATTATATAATAATATGTGTGTATTAAAATATCTAATAGCAAACACACATACGATCCGAATCCGTTGTTATCTTAAAAAATACATCGCATGACTTTCACATACGCGCTAACAATCAGTTCGTTTAAAGAAAGTGCATAAAAGGTAACATTTCGAATATAACCATAAACGTCTCCGCTTTCGTCGATATTGTTAAGTCTTTTGTAATAAAAGTTATAATAAACAAAATTGTTCGGATCCCACCCAGGGCAAATACGTGTGTCATGAGCTCGAGTATCTGTTCTGTAGCTCGATTTTCTACCAGTGTTGACAACCGGCTAGATATCGAGAAATATTGTATGAAAATCTGATCAGCGCCTCTAGCGGGAGAAATAATACCTATTTTCTTAAATGTCAAACTCTCGAAAGATAGTTTCGACTGTAGATAATCGCGCTACTGAGCCTGGATGTAAACTTATCGGTTTGTTAGAAACTATGTTTATAGAAATACGAACTGACCCGGAAAACGTTACTTTGTCATATAAATTAAAAATATGTGCGGGGTATGAAAAATAGATGTTCGCCGATTCACAGACCTTGCCTGGTTACCCTATAGTACCCTGCTTACTTTTGGAATCACACGACTGTGTATGAGTTGTCGAAAAAATCTTTTTTATTAAAATTATGAAGTTTATACTTATGTAAAAATCACCTTGTGAATGTGAACTTTTGCCCCGCGTTACTTTTTGCTCGGTCGTCTGAATGTCGATGTCTCGCATTCCACTATTTATCTTACGCAAGGCTTGTATGACTTACAAATACCTACTTAAATATTCAAACGCATTGGACTAAACAAATTTATTTTAAAGGAGATGATTTTCTTGATGTATGAATTACAAGGTTCTCCCCGCGACTTCGTACTCAAAAGATTTCCAAGGGTTAAGATTGCCTGTGTTGATCCAGATTGCAAACTATCTTAGTACTATCATAATCCGGTGATAAATAGTTTAGTAGTTTTGCGTAAAAGAGGAAAAAACAAACATACATCCATCCTCAGAAACAAGTATTTAATTTTAACTACATTTCAACTGAAACACACGCACATATAGATCACGGTATTATGTAGTATTTGATAGATTATAACGGCAGACATTGATAAGTGATCATCATCAGTCATCAACGTAATCAATCGCAGCTTTAATACAAAACACAATATTAAATAGTGCTATAATTTATAGTGCAACTTATCGAAATTAATCGACCGTGACCAAGATCGATGCAATTCGATGGAAACGTCGGGTAAACAAATAAGGTATCCTAACGTAACCTTTAATTTTAAATCACGTTTAAAACCCGTTGCATTATAATATTATGTGTACGTATCGCGAAAATTTAAGGTCGTAGGTAAATAGTTTTATTTTAAAAGCTTTTATTTTACCTGAAACTGTGTTTATTATCATTTTAAAAAAGTGCATTTGATTACATAAAAACCACATTCTCAAACTAAACACCTACAAAAACAAATATTTTAAAGACACAAATAGCCTTTACTAGTAGCACCTACTTAATTTTAAAACGGCTGCATATCTTTCTATATTTAGTGTTAAGAATACACTCAGAATTAACGAGTTGACAGATTAGTTCGACAAATTAGAGCAACGTCATTAGTATTTTTAGCTATTTGAGACCACACAAAGAAAATAAACTGTTTGAAGAAATTATCTAAAACTGCTATTAAGGAGGATTGGAAATTGTCTATTTTAAACTAAAGAATTCTAATAATGTTATTTGTTATCGTATATTTAGATTGAGTTGCGAGAATTTTCTTTGGTATGAATCTTTACATCAAAAAGATTTTCTTTTAAAACAAAGTTGGTATATTTTTGGCTCTTTTATTGTTGAATTCTACCTGAATAAAATCATAGAGATAACTATCACAAAAGACTCTTCCAGTTTCAATAGAGACCTTCCTACCTACTTATAAATGCACAACTTTGTGAGAATGGATGTACGTAAGTATGTTTGTTACTCTTTCAAGGCAAAACTACTAAACGGAATTGGATCAAATTTGGTACACAGCTAGTACAATAACTTCATTAACACACATACTTTTTACACTGAATATTTACTTCACGATATCGCGAGCATAATCCAAAACAGACAGTACACTCGAACTCAACACTAAAACAAGAAAAAAATAAGATAAATAATTATTATGTAAAGCAATTTACTCTCAATAACGATACTACAGCGCTTATCTGATCTCGTATAAGTAATCATAATGATTTATTTTTGTATTAAACTATCGAGTGCATGCCGAGTATACGATATATCGATACATAAGCCGTCAATCTCAGCACCTCTTCCGGCACGGTTGAGTAATGGATGGAAAAAAGTGTATGAATTATTTCGTGAAGGTGATTTTGTTAAGTAGGTTATAATTGCGATCGGATTTTTTCATACTATTTTGATTATGTGAAAGATTTTGGGATTGATTTTTTGTTGTATCACCATTTCTCAATCATTTTTACGTTGTTAGTGGGCAGAGCTTTATTCCTAAGGAAAAAGGGCGTGATTTTATACAGGGTGTCCCAAAACTCAACGATAATCCGAGACAGGATGAAAGGCCAAGTCATACCGGTTATAGGAAAAATAAAAAAAAAAGTCCATATCACTTAGTTCAGCAATAATAGACACTTTTCAAAAAAGTTGAAATTCCACACCCTTGGTCGCATTTTCAAGTCCTGTGATCACCAATGTCACAATTTCGCTGTGTTTTTTTTGACTTTCGTGATCTTGATTAAATATGCTATTAATTGTATAACAAATTAATGCACAAAACATTGTTAATTTTATAAAAAAAGTTAAGTTTTAGTGAGTCATCTTTCTCAAAAATATCGTTAGTCAACTTTGACGCTTCATACTGAAAAAAAAATGTACTACACTACCCTTGGCAAGTTATTTCAAAAGTTGGCGCATTTAATCAAGATTTCAAAATGGTATAACACTTGCCACTTTTCTTGCCATTAAAAATGTTATTTCTATTTGAACGAAGAGTATCCTCGCAAATGGATCGGACGCAGTGGTACAATTTTATGGCCTCCTCGTTCTCCCGATCTAAATCCAGTAGATATTTTTTACTGGGAATGCATAAAAGAAAAAGTATATTCGAAATCAATACAAAATCTATCAGAACTTCGCCAGAAAATTGACACTGCGTCAGAAGAAATAAATGCAAGGAATTTTGCTTGACTGGTGAAAAAATCTTTTGTACGCCGTTGCAGAGCCTGTATTCGTGCCTGAGGAAAGCAATTATTTTTAGTAAAGAGGTAATTGAGTCAGTCCATAACAAATATTTAATGTAATATACATAATAGGTTAAAATAATAAAAAAAAAAAAATGAACGAACCATCGATCTTATTAAATTATTCTCCTTAAACTAAAGTAATTCCGAATTGTTTTCCTCTAGCATGAATTCAGGCTCTGCAACGCCTTACAAAAGACCTTTGCACCAGTCAATCAAAATTCATTGCATTTATTTCCTCTGACGCTGTGTCAAATTTTTGGCGAAGTTCTGATAGATTTTGTATTGATTTCGAATATACTTTTTCTTTTATGCATTCCCAGTAAAAAATATCTACTGGATTTAGATCGGGAGAATGAGGAGGCCATAAAATTGTACCACTGCGTCCGATCCATTTGCGAGGATACTCTTCGTTCAAATAGAAATAACATTTTTAATGGCAAGAAAAGTGGCAAGTGATACTATTTTGAAATCTTGATTAAATGCGCCAACTTTTGAAATAACTTGCCAAGGGTAGTGTAGTACATTTTTTTTTTCAGTATGAAGCGTCAAAGTTGACTAACGATATTTTTGAGAAAGATGACTCACTAAAACTTAACTTTTTTTATTAAATTAACAGTGTTTTGTGCATTAATTTGTTATACGATTAATAGCATATTTAATTAAGATCACGAAAGTCAAAAAAACACAGCGAAATTGTGACATTGGTGATCACAGGACTTGAAAATGCGACCAAGGGTGTGGAATTTCAACTTTTTTGAAAAGTTTCTATTATTGCTGAACTAAGTGATATGGAATTTTTTTTTTATTTTTCCTATAACCGGTATGACTTGGCCTTTCATCCTGTCTCGGATTATCGTTGAGTTTTGGGACACCCTGTATATGTATCTATGTATGTTTTGTCAAATGTAGAGCTCCTATCAAAAATCGAAGGTCATTCCTCCATTTTTATTTAAAGAACTTGCTATCAAACTCAGTAGCAACCGAAAAACAGCAAACAAAAAAGTGAAATTCTAGGGCTCATAATACTAATTTTCCCGAAGTTTCATTAATGATAAATTTTATCACAGTCTAAGAAAAACAGCGTATTTCTTTATTAATCAACGATCATTTAATGCCTCTATTAATGCAAGGGAAGCCGCGATCGGTAAGTAAACATCTATACTATATACTATAATATTATAAAGCTGAAGAGTTTGTTTGTTTGTTTGTTTGAACGCGCTAATCTCGGGAACTACTGGTCCGATTTGAAAAATTCTTTCTTTGATAGATAGCCCATTTATCGAGGAAGGCTATAGGCTATATATCATCACGCTACGACCAATATAAGCAGAGTACCAGAGAAAAATGTTACAAAAACGGGGAAAATTATGATTCTCTTATGTGACGCAAGCGAAGTTGCGCGGGTCAGCTAGTAAACAATAAAACCGAAAGCTTCCTTCCGTTGTAAACAACAGTACAATTGAGTAATACGGTATGTTGCGTCAGGAGTGTGGGTGGTCGAGCATGATTGTTGCTGTCGATAAGATAACGACTTCGATATCCGTTTGAGGTATTTTTACAGGTATTTTTGTACAGTGATAATAGTGATAATAAAGGAAATGTTTTTATGTTTTTGTGTAAATAAACGTAATAAATAAAAGTTATTTGGGACAATCGTATTTTTATTAAAAATAGCAATAAAATCATCTTAAGTAGCATTATAAGACTGTAAATTATCAAAATAATCTAAAAATAAAATCATAAACAAGAATTGGACGGTGATTTTTGACATTGACAGAAATCAAATCGTTTGCAATTACAATAAAAAACTCTACTACTGCATATACTATTAATTTAATTCTAAACACTTTGATTTATTCGTTCTAACTAAAGTAAATTAGGTCTATAACTATAAACTAGTATCTTATCTTAGTCGATAAAACATAGTGCATTGCCCTGTACTGGCATAAAAGCCTTCTATAAGGACGTAAGGAAAGTGTCAACAAAGTATTTTATTTACGTCAATATAAAAATTCTATTAGCATAAAGCCCAGCTATTTAAACCTGGTGAGGGTTACCGGAGTCCAATTGATGCAGATGGCCCAGAAAGGGCAAGTGCGCAAAAAGTGGGGCTTTTGTACGAGAGAGATTCCCGGCTGATATAATAATGATGAAGGCCCAGTTTCCCGGTTCACGAACAAGTCTGATAGCTAATAGAAAAAAGAAATTGGAAATGAAATTCATAGAATCACGCCTTTTACCAATTTGGGTAGGCTGAGACCAAAACCGCCACCTGGTGCGATCCTTGATACTTTGTGGCAAGGGAAATGGAACAGTTAGTCAAAATGCCCCCTGATAACTTAACTGCTTACAGAAGTGGTGAAACGTATCGTAAAAGTTGTTATAGAAACGTTTGTTTTAGTAATACCACTTTCGCTTGTTTCACAAAAACTCGTAGCATTAGGCAGGACTAGTATTCTAATGATGTCGTCTTATGATCTGAGAGTCATATTAATAGCTGTGACTGTTATACAATGGTTGTAAGCTAAAAGCTTTTATATTTAAAAGAGATTTTATTATAGTTTTATTGGTTTAGAATTTATTATGAATATCGATTGAGAAATCGATTTCTAGATGGAGCAACCAGCCAGCTTACGCATGACAGACTCAAATCTGAATTCGATTGAATCAGATTCGAGGTAATAGTATCAAACCGTATTCATTGCGCATGATTAAACGATAATTTAAAATGAAACTAATTGGATTGCTTGATATAGATTATTTTATTTTGAAACTGGCAGTGTTTGTGTGTGGAATTTTAAAGAACGATCAGCCGTGAGTTCGATTCCGATTCAATCACAGTCAGATTCGATTCTGTTGGGAGTGAGCCCACAGATCGATTCTATTTATAAGTTTATTACACTGATTTCATTCGCGTAAAACGGTTATTCTTTTGAAAATTATGAAGTCTAAATCTGAGGTTACTAAATTATCATAAGCCTGTTATAAATTAATGACTACACAAATAAAAAAATCTCCCCTCCCTACAGTATCTACGTCATTATTTTAAATTGTTCCAAACATTCATTTCCATAGGGACAAAAACACAAAATTATTCAAACGGCCCCAAAATACTTTATTTATCCCACCAGACAAAGTAAACAAGGAAAGTAAATGCACATATATTTCCCTCCCCTGAACATAACTTTACTAACAAAATAAAAGGAGGGTAGGACGACATAGGCGCCATATTGGATAATGCTAAAGTCTTTACGCATTCATAAATCGATGTAACAGCTATTTTTCTATTTGTCCCTACGAAAACTCGCATGAATTATGGTGTGACCCAAAGACCTCTAGAGCCCTTTGGGAATAAACTTTTATAACACAAGGTAACTGAGGGATAAAACGTATGAATATCAAAAGCTTTTTATCTTGAAAGTTACGACATTGTTACCGAAATATTCTTATAAGACAATTTTCTTCTAACCTTTTTGTGCCTATTTTTTAAAAGAAATCGATTTAAGATTGAGGTATAATCGAGAATTTAAGACATTACCGAACTCCGCACTCAGAAACGATACTATATTTAACGATACTCCATGAGATCATTCCGTCACTAATTATTATTAAAACCTATTTTAGAGCACCCGCTAACTGCAGTCCTGTTATTTAAGGATTCGGAAACTTTTAAGCATTCTATCTATCTATACAGTTCATTTCTACTCACTTTTAAGTATAGTCTTAAGCACTACTCAGATCTAAGTAACGCTAGTTCATTTTTCATTCACAGTATTCACCTTTCACACTAGGACAATTAGAGCAATAGCTTAATTAGAAAGTCAATTGTTAAAAATAATAAACTTCACTCTCAAACTTATAAACCACCGAAACACAACAATAAAGCCCGTCCCAATACTGTCTATTCGCAGTAATTACCTAAGCCCTTAATACTCGTAAACCTGTCACGTGTCATGTCAGCACGATTACTTCCGCTTGTACTCACACGTCGCCTACGATGTATGTTATTTAACAAGTCCCATGTCTATTACATACTTCAAATAGACAATGATTATGGGTTGGAATAATTAGAGTAATTGCTCTCGTGTTATGGCTGTTTAATTTGGTGTTAATGTGTAATTTTGTAATAGTAATTTGTCCCTGGGAACGTTTTAAGATATAAACTCATAATATTTTATTAATTTATTATCAGCCCATATTGTCCCATAGTAGGACAAAGGCCTGCCTTCCCTCTTTCCATCTATCTCTGTCAAAAGATATTGGAATAAACAATAAATCTGTACCAATAGTTTCAATTCTGACTTAAATATCACTTTATACACGGGACATTACAAACGTGCGAACTATGTTACGTCGTTTTATTGGACTTTCTCGCCCGCACTTACACGTTGTCATTCCTATGATTCTTTCGATTATGACGTAGTTCGCATGTTTGTAATAGCTCGAGTATAGATGTTTATTTATAGGTACCCCTGTTTTTCCTTCCATAATTAAACTGTGCAAAGTCCAGCTATACAAATATAATCATTAATTACGTATATTATTCCGTATTTAATAATGAAACATATTTGTTAAATAACCTTCATTTCATAAACTTAAGTCACCTATTCTAATCGTTAGAGTCTGGGAGATGTATACAAAATAATTCATATTCCCACGGTAATGGAAACGAAAAACAAATACCTAAGAATTATTATAATATAATAGGAATATTAAGAAAATAATATTATTATAATTATATATACACGTTACGTAAGCCTTATTAATAACAATAAACATTAATAAAAGTAATCTTGAATAATCGTGCATTCCGTTATTATGAAAAATGTAATCCCTTAATTACATAATTATTAGAGTTACTGTCCCAGTGCTGACCAAGGCTCTTCTCTTAGAATAAGGGAGGAAGTAGGCCTCGAGCCCACAATGGCCAACTCCTTCAATAACTGTGTTAAAGAACCCATACGTATATGTGTGCAAGCAATCATCACGATGTTTTCCTTCACCGTGAGAAAAAGGGATACACGCTTAACTTCGAAAAATCGTTGGTCATTTGCCTCGGGTTCGAACCCTAGACTACTTGCATACGAGGCGAACACCGAAACCACTCTTCCATCAGTACCCTCTACTATTACTTTTTTTTTTCATTTAACCTGTTTCTATGTCCTACTACTGAGCAAAGGGAAATTTGTGAAAAATATTCAACAATAAATCCTGCAAAGTAGCAGACGAATTAAAGTCTCCTCACGACAACCTCCAATTATATTTGACCTAAATTCGACCCACAGACATTAACGGTCCTAATACTTTTTACGAAAAGTCGAGGCTTTCAAGACGGTCTTCAAAGAATTTTAATTCCAGAGATCCTTTAAATCTTCGTTTAATTACAAGTGAAGAAGGTGAATAAAGTCACTTGACAAAAGGTTATTTAAAAAGCATTTTTAATGCTAGCAAATAAATATTTTTATTTCTATCTTAGTTTACTTAGCGTAATTTGTCGTATTGTAGATTTTTTTATCCGTTGCATGCTTACTATTGTCGATGTTGGGGCCCTTACCGGTAAGCCTTGATGGACGAACTAACCAGCTGTGTCCACATCACCCGGCTTTCCTTTTCGTATTGTAATTGACGATTTTTCCATAAATCTAATGATAAAGAAGACATTATGCAAAACTGCCCTCAACTGCAGATCTGTACAAAATTTAATCCAAATCTTTCTTTTAAAAAGAAACCACTAAGCCGTAGTACAACGCGAAAGATTAAAAGTTATGGAAACATACATCGATCCTCACAATCTTTCGCATTTATAATATAAGTAGTATTCATTAGAACTTGATATAATGTTTCTCTTCGTACACTATATTAGTAAAAGTTGTAACTAGTAAACAATGCCTCAATACTGTTCTACATATTAATATTGTTCAGACCTGTGTACCTCACAGGAATGAAGAGTGGGCGGATACATTATGTTCAAATATTTTGTACGACGTTTCCTCGACGCATGAATATATTGGTATAATTATGAGGATATGGAACAATAGAATGATTTAGTTGTCAATGTAAGTTAGGAGGTAAATAACAAATAAATACGATTGTAATTTTCTAGACGAAGTTTGTAGAGATCGTAGCAAATGGCGTCCTTAGGTTTCAGCCCACCTCTATGGGAAAAAGCCACCTTTGATGAAAGTAAACAAGAGATAAATAATTTATTTAAGCGTTTTTCTACTCGTTTGTAGAGCTTATATCCTTTCGTCTGCTTAAGCACTCATCAGGAAGAAAAACAACGCATTTTCTTTTATATCTGGCAGGTTTGCATTCAAAGGTTTTAACAGCTTTTAGAGAAATCCTTCGTTAAGCAAATTGGTGTATAAAAAACCTCAAATAGTTTTTCAAAAATGTAGACGAATTTTATTAAAAAATCCGACGCAAGCGAAATTGTAAGCGCTCCTAGTTTGACTGCAGCCACGCAAACAGGGGGATAATTACACTTTAGGGACTTCGGGTTTCAAATTTCGCTGGCTTGTTGGAATTTAACCGGTAATATTCCACTGAAACTATGTTGGAGCTTTTTACAAAAACAATTTTATTTTGAAAACCATCAATTTTATAAAGAATGTGATCTTTGTAAACCCTTTACTGTCCCACTGCTGGCAATGGGTCTCCTCCCTACTTCTTCTGTCGTGCCAACAACTCACCATGATGTTACCTAAACAAATTGTTGGCCAGAACTTGGCAACCTCAACTGCTTTATCCGTCGCCAAGTTAATGTCCTCAGTAGAACAGTTTGTAGGACATAGAAGAAGACCATCATGCTGGCTAAAATGATATGATATACATAATATATATTATGTATACGTAATCATTTAATTAACAATATTATTTTGTAACTAGTTTTTACCAGCAACTTCGTCCGCCACCTGAATTTCTCCATGGGAATGCGTCATTTTTCCGGGGTAAAAAGTAGCCTATGTCCTTTTTCGGGTATCAAAATATCTCCATACCTAATTTCATGCAAATTGGTTCAGTAGCTTAGACGACATTGAGTTACAGACAAACTACAATTATACTAACGACACTAAAATTATAAATGCGAAAGTAACTCTTACTTTCGCATTTATAATTTTAGTATGGATTAGGATGTCCTACGCCATTTTCAGTCGTTATTCACAGAATGTTTAAGCATGGATACTAAAGTAATTAAAACTGCTCTTACATAGTCACGTCTATTAATTGTTTTCTATGGGAGCCTATAGCGGTTGCTATAAGGAAATTATAAATATTTATAGCTATGATAAAACAATATGTTAAAATAGCTTCATGTTAGAAACCCGTGGTGAGGAAAATGTAGAATCTATGTTACTGACATGTGTTTGATCATAATTATTGTGGAAAATCAATTTGCCATTTTTCACAGCCTGTTCAAGGTAACTATAATTGAAAATAAACACGTAGGTTAATTACGCAGTAATAAAAAATCTTTTTTTTTTTCAGCACTCTTTCAGCACGCATGAGAAGTCCAAAATGAGCCAGGTAAGTAAAGAGGTGGCTGCCAAAAACCACCATAAAGTACAAACATACATTATGCATGTGTCCATGTGTCTCATCCATCGTAATCCTACACACTTAACGATGTCTTCCAAGTTGGAGACCTTCCTTTTGACCGTCGCCCATTCCATGACCGCTAGTCAGTTATTGCTTTGGTCCACCTTCAGTCTTCACGTCTAGACAGACCGCACATGTGCTTAAGTTTACATACACTACTGATTTGCCGACCACTGACAGCAGCATTAATCACGGTCCTCTTAATCGCCCATGTAACAGTGGGTTAACAGAAAAATGTTTTAGAAATAAGGAAATTAAATGCACGTCAAACAAATGATCGATGTAAACAGTTTTCAACTCAAGGTTGATTATAATTAGCTACTTGTATATTTATTATGTTAATGAGAGATCGATAAGAGCATGTTTTTTATTGTAAAATAATTGATATTAATTAATATACGTGTGTCAATTAAATAGAGACAGTTTATGTAGTGAACGAAGTGTCAGGAAGGTTGTCAAACGATTTAATTTGATCAAAACAATATGGAATTGATTAATTTATCGGTACATAACGAGTATGTATATCGTTAAGTTACTGACTCCGCGGGCCGATAATATAAATATTTATCTTCTATTTAAACTATATCAAAGCTGATTTTAAAATAAATAAGCCCGTCTGTTCACCTAGTCTCGAACTAATAAAATTTGAATTAAAATATGATCGAATTGGAGCAACGCTTTAGCTGTGAAGGCAATAGCAATCAGCTAGATAGATTTTCGTTTTTTCTAATATTTAAGTGTTAACATTGATACCTAAAATTTTATCATAAAGGGCATTATTTACTGACTTATTATTATTATTATCGCATGGTTAGTGGTCAACCCAGTGTCAAAGTTGTTCAAGCCGCCCGAAAGGCCTTTGACATGGCTTGACGACTGTAATCTTAGTAGACAACCACCGGGACCCACTTTATACGTGCCCTCCAAGGCACGGAGACGCTCAGGTCAAATTACCACTATGCGGTCACCCACCAGTAGAATGACCGCGCCGACGGTTGCTTCACCCACAGATCATTGTCAGACCGGTGAGCTCAACTGGCTATGGGCGCCTCATTATTTACTGACAAAAATGATGACTACCTAGTACCTTAAACTATTTCCAAGCTTTAAATCCACCCCTGTCACAATTTACGTAATTAATCAAATAACTTGAATGAAGTGTGGGCGCAGACAGCCTTAATAATAATGCAATCAAATTCCCTGGAGTGAAACTCAGTCCAATACTCGTAAAACAGAATGGTCTAATATCAATAAAATTGATAAACAAAGAACTTCATATAAACTCTTTATTCGTAATAAAAATACCTAGTTATATCGCGTATTTAATGACTTTGACTTAATTGAATAATTTCTATGCCATTTCTGGCATTCTCCAATATAATCACTGTTAAGCGATTCAGGCAATGCTTTAAAATGCTTTCTTTTCAGTCTTGATAGAGGAGGCCCAAGAACTTAACCTATTAAAATCCTACTAATATTATAAATGCGAAAATTTGTGAGAATGGGTGTATACTGAACGGATTATTATGAAATTTGGTGCACTGATAGCTTATAATCTGGATTAACACAATGAATACTTTTTACCCCAGGAAATCTTTTTACGCGAACGAAATCTCGGATAAAAACTAGTATTTATATAAATGTTTTCGAGCCTTGTTCAGAGATAATAGCAAAATGGTTAGCGAATTTAATTTTATCGATCGTTGGCTCCAATTTTATTACAAAACATCGAAAAACACTTTTACTTGACCTTTCCACTCGAAGGAGACATGTAAATTCGTTATAAAACTGTCTCAAAGTATCAATTGAACGTCGCCTCCACCTTTCTAAAGAATATATTATTTCACAACACTCTCTAGTTTGTTTAATTCTAGAAAATGTAAACTAGATTGGTTTCTAGTGGTAAATAGAAATTTATTTATAACTTTGTATATGTCGCAGTAAGATAGATAAAGCCGTAATATAGTTATATCCCTAGGGATATAATTATATACCGTAACATAGTTATACGAAAGCGATTCATTACTATCTCACTAGGAATATAGTTATAAAACGGTCGAAGTTTAGTGATATACTTATATTACTAGATTAAGTTTAGTGAAATAGCTTTCGGAGTGTGCGTGCCACTGCCACTGAGAGAAATATGCCAAAAATTGTCGCGCTTTGGTGGCCAAGGTTATTTTAGATGTTCCTGTAAAAAATCGAATATAGTGTTCTACTAAAAGATGTGCCTGTAAGAAGCATTCAGTGCTATGTAATTCTAGATGTCATGATTCCTCTTCTTGTCTGAACAAAAAATAAAAAATACTTCTAAAGAAACCAAGATCTCAACTTAGTTGATAAGAAATAAAGATACCTACCTCAAAACTGTTGATTAGCTTTAAAAGATTTTAAATGTTTGATTAGTTTTAATTGTATTGTTAATGTTTAAATTCCAAAAAATATGATCGTTTTAATTATAAATATTTTAATACGTGTTAATGTCACAAAGTATTGGAACTAACTGCAGGATACATAAAGTTGATTTTTTTAATAAAGATAAAACCAATATAATATTGTTTTATTTAAGTAATTATAATGGTAGATTTCTATTTCACTGAACTTAATCTAGTAATATAAGTATATCACTAAACTTCGACCGTTTTATAACTATATTCCTAGTGAGATAGTAATGAATCGCTTTCGTATAACTATGTTACGGTATATAATTATATCCCTAGGGGTATAACTATATTACGACTTTATCTATCTTACTGCGACATATACACCTGTCCAGTACCTAGATAAAAGATTTATTTACTTATTTAATGATACACTGGTACACATTTTGCTTTTCAGTTGACAGATTTTATCGATTTCAAAAGTAAAGTTCTGGAGTTTTGTTTCACGATCACGTATACAACTTAAAAACGTAATGTAATATTCACCTATTTTAGGCTTTTGGTCATTGCGTCACACTTAACAAATAAGTATTTTTGGGAAGCGTGTTCGCGTTAATTCCCGTATTCTATTATACATTAAACATGCAACGCGAGAGTTTAAAAGTTATGAGCGTTAACACAGTTCGCTAAAGTTCATATTGTCATAATTCTTATCAATCACTCTTAAAGCTCAAACCAATTCAAAAATCCATTTACTTAAGGTAAAAATAATCTTTTTAAAAACCAGTTTTTATCGTCAACTTTTACAAGTCCAAAAATAACTGAGAGACATAATAAACTCAAGATTACGTAAATAATGGTATCAATAAATAGTATTATTCTTAATTAATATAATTTTTATCGCACATTAAAGTACTAATTGCATTATGCGGACGTATGGTTGTGTTTATTATCAATCATATAAGAGAGATCTGCCAAATGATAAAAGGTAAATGCATTAATTAAAATTATAAGTATCTACGCCAGAAATGCCTTGAACTTGTGTATTGTTTTTTAAAGTTAGAGGTAGAATTTTAATAAACTACCTACTCATGCGTACTAACTTATAGAGGCCTTCTTATTCTCGTCCAATTTAAGAATCGTACATAATCTATTTATTAATAAACTAGCTGACCCGTGCGGCTCCGCTCGCGTGAATTTCGTACTGTTGCTTATTCGTTTGAGCACGCGAATTGCGAAGCACTCGATACACATAAAAATGCTAACAACTCTTTTGTCATCTAATGGTTATTTACGAAAGGGACCCGAAGGGCACACAATGTGACACAGGCTCAGGCAGGCCTGATTTCCTGTGGTTAGGTACCTTCTTTTCCGCTTTCGTCTGTATCCGTACCAGTTTACAGTGTAAAATATAATACCTTATTATAGACTGACCATTGCTTACCCGTCTGGATTTAGAATATTATAATAGGTACAGACAGACCTATCTGCGCCGGAGCTCTTCACACGCGTAATAATGTTTACTTGCGATGATACGTCCGAAACCGCGTAACCCGTAACTATTTTTTATATATCATCCGTTGTTTATTTTTTAAAACTTACCACGTAGTCTGTTTCATAGCTATCCAATTTATTTCCTTAATGCAACCAATTAATTTGGTTATGTGTTTATGTGCGCCGCAACTAACAGATGGCGTTGTTGTTCGAAAACAACAACGCCATCTGTTAGTTGCGACGAACAACGACAACAAACGAAATTACTCGGTTGCCATCTAGGATATCCCGACCGCACCGGACCCACGTAAACCAACATTTTTTATTTTATTTTATTTTATTTTTTATATTTTTGTGTAATATATCATACAACATTTAAGTTTAAAAATCTTATAAATGTATAGCATGTTTCAAAGGTATTTTTTTTACAATAAAGCCATCAAAACAAATTAATTAGAAAAAACATGCTTTGTTGCGAGCTATAACGCCATCTATTGGTTGGTGCGAACAACAGGTATCGATACGGCAGGCGCCGCGTTTACTTTATGCGAATGTTGTGAAATGGATTGTAACGCCATCTATGGTCTCTATAGGGAAACGCAGGTTCAAACGATTTCTACGTATATTTTTCAATTTTCTAAATTTTTCTGAAATTTTATGCTATAAAAAGTATCCTAGAAATTGCTCCACTACTTAATCTATGCATATACCAAATTTCAGTGCATTCTATCCGGTAGTTTTTACGTGATATCGTCACATACAGACGGAGGACAGACAGACAGACAGACAGACAGACAGACAGACAGACAGACAGACAGACAGAAAAGAAAATTATAAATTGCAGATTCGGTATCAGTATCCGTTACTAAACATCCCCCATTGGTTTTTTTTTAAATATATTCAATGTACAGAATTGACCTCTCTACAGATTTATTATAAGTATAGATAGCATTGATCATAATGACACACTTATTAACTAGCTCTCTATGAAACCTTACCCTTAAACAGCGTACGTAAAGCTGTCTATGTTTATTGCACTTTACCCTACAGCAAACATTACCAGCGAGTAAATGAGACAGTGTGCAAGAACTAAGAGATGTATCTGACATCGAATTTAAAGAGCACACTCTTGATACAAGATGTATCAACAGAATTTTCAAAGATTATACATATCATTGTACTTATACTTGAATATAAAAACACATGCAATCCTTCAGGAAGATACAATCTTATTACATCATCATTTTAACTGCCATCTCCAAACTACTTTCATGCAAATCGTATCTCATACTTCATATAGTACACAAGCGCTGTACATAAATCACTTTACAATACACCCGTTTCGCACCAAGTAAATGAAAGTGAAGCGCCAAGCGACATTCTACGTCCGTATCGAACCGGTTCGGTATAAAAAACCGTCTGCGGACCGGTAATGCGCTAATTATGTCATTGGGTGACTAGTGAACTCGTAAACCGACAACTTTGTAAAGGGAAATGGATATGCGTACTTATTGAAAATGGCCATGAAGTATTTATTTGGATGAACCCGAACGGAACTTAGTGAATAGGTCAATCATTTTCCCGTGGGGATAAGCAAAGTCAAAGTCAAAGTCAAATATTCTTTATTTCATAAACTTTAACAAGTATTTCAAATCGTCAAAATATTTTTTATCTACCACCGTAAGTTTAAAGAACATCATTTAGTACAATCAGTTGGTAATCCTTACATACTTTTTTGCTTCATTTACATACATTTTATCATATAAAATGTACTGTGATGCAAGTGTAAAGTGAAGTAGTTTGAGATTTTTATGAGACACAACATCTAGCAGGCAAGTTATAAAAGAAACTAAAGTTAGGATTAAAACTAAAAGTGAACTTCTGAACTTGTGTATTTAAATAGTGCTAGTAATTTACAGGCTATAATTATTATTATTCAAGTAGTTCTTTAAATACAGCCTTTATGTACAAAGATCTACTGTGTAGGCGTACAAACGAACAACACCCACGCTTTGCTATTTACTCGGTTCTATGTAATAGGAAGCCAGCCTACTACCTGTTACAAACATTCTTGTTATTTTCACAAAAGAAAATAACAAGCATATGCCCACTTGCTCACGTGCCTACGATCTAACATTCAAGGAAGTCTAGGGAAATTGGGTTGGCTATGTAGGAAATTGGGAAATTTGGCAAGCTCTAACATAACATAGTGGAAGTACCCAGAACTAAGATAACGAAAATATTCTAGTGCTTAAAAATCTGTTAAATTAGACGAACAGACTTTGTTATTATTTATTCAAGAAAATTATATTAAAAATGGAAGATATGGGCTGCGTGTAACAGGGCTTCGTATAAGGCCATGGGAGTTTTTTCAAGTAAACTAGATCATCAGACTCATTCATCACTTGTTGAACGCAAAGTTCATTTGCTTCATGTCTTTCCATAACAAATGTTTAACAGAACCACAGAATTGAAATCAAGTAAAAAAAAAGAAAGATATCTTTCGTTTTTCTTTCTGACATTGTATAAATGTCGCCAAATAACTTGACACAATTCCGTTCATTCGGTCCATTTGGAAAGAATTGTAAGTCGCGATGGCGAGAGCTGTTGCGCTTCAATATCCCGATGGTAGAACAGTCAACCGAGAATCCTCTGCACTAGGTCTACGTTCAGTTTTCTTTTTAAAACAACTGGTGTTTAAATTAATAGACGACACTTTACTTTTTCTTAGATATTTTAACCGCTTTCTTTACTTCAAATGATCAAAGGTATCGTAATCACTAAGCGCAGTATGATGTTTGTACGGAAGTGTGATTATCATGCAATGTTTTTCCGTTAAGGAAAACCCGCATTAATATTCTTTACTTGTTACTGAAGTAATGTATAAAGTGACACGTTGATGAGTCTATTATTAAAAAGTGATTAGCTGTTGTTTAAATACACCTTCCGCATTAGGAAGTAACTTATAAAAATCAGTACTTATGTTGAAGTCCACTTGACGAATGTCAATAGTTTTTGACTTTCGTGTTGCATGTTTATTATATAGGTATTAGAATACGGATTTCACATTAGGATGCGTGTTCGCGTTAATTCCCGTATTTTAATACATAATTTGACGAATGTGTATTAAATCAATATTAAAAAATATACGTCGTGTATACCTTTTGTTATTTGATAGTAAGCTTATAATCTCATGTCAATTTAGTAGAGAGTCTTCTGTGCCGGGTTTACAGCGGAGGCAAACAAAACAAAAAAATAGAGCATTAGTGATTAGAGTTTATGCAGCTGACGGTAGCATGTTTGAAACAGCTATTTTATTTTGGAAATACTTTGAATTGTTCTTTATTATCCTTACTAATCGTGCATGCCAAAGCCGTCTACTAAGTTGTTGGACTGTAGTGCTGAGATAAACGACAGTTTCCAACTGGAATCTACTTACGGTCTCAACTTCATTCAACACTGTATAATCCTTGTTATTGTCTACGAACTACTCTCAGATGGTGTACATACCTGAAACAAGAAAAAACATAACAGTTACAGTTAAAGTAATCTAAAAAAAAGGATATTTAATTATAAATTTTAAAAAGTGCGTACTCTGTATTTTACCATTTCACACAAAATGGGGGAAGCCTATTAAAAAAGCAAAAAAAGCGATTCTTTCCGAGTCCAACCAATTCAATGAGTTCACCAGATACACCTGCTGGTGTCCAAATTCCAACACTTAACATTTACAAGGCCGATAATTTCGACCGTACATATACCATTAAACGTATGAAACTTTCCTCATAATTAACATTTCCCTCACAGTGAGATTGTAACGGAAGGAGGGTTAAGTGCACTCCCGTGTACCGTTTAACCTTACATTTTGCAAGTAGTTCTAAGATCCTTACACGTTCTAATATTATATTTTACTAGCTGCCCCGCGCAGCTTCGCTTGCGTCACATAAGAGTGAATGGGTCAAAATTTTCCCCGGTTTTTTACTGCTACTCTGCTCCTATTGGTCGTAGCGTGATGATATATGTAGCCTATAGCCTTCCTCGATAAATGGGCTATCTAACGCTGAATAATTTTTCAAATCGGACCAGTAGTTCCTGAGATTAGCGCGTTCAAACAAACAAACAAACTCTTTAGCTTTATAATAATAGTATAGATTGGACGTTTACGTCCAATCTATACTATATATATATCTTTCCAATTTTTAAATGTAAAGCTTCCTCTTGAAATACTTTACCTATTAAACAAAAACGGCATCAAAATCTGTTGCGAAGTTTTAAAAATCTAAGCATTCATAGCGCGATAATTAGGAAACAAAAAGTTTTTGAATATCGGTAGAAAAGTTTTTATTTTCCGAAATAGAATTACCTACTACGTTACTTACTGATAATGTCGCTTTCATTAAGTAACAAATTTTTCAAATCAGTTATTTCAAGACAACATACAAACAAAAAATCAAATCTTTGCTCTTTATTATATCAGCATAGAAGTTTTATAATTATGACAGGAAGAAGCACAATTTTGTTATGTTGTTACAGCTTGTTAGCAAACCATTTAAGTCTGATTTGATTTATTAACAATTTCAGTTTATCTTCGCAGAGATTATAAATGGATTGATTTATTGATCGGCTAGCCGGGTGGAGAGGAAAGCTTTGCCAAGTTTTATCTAACAATTAAGCGATACTGATAACAGCCGATAAAACTGGAGTTATTGTTTCCCTTGATAGTTGATGAAGGGAGAATGAGAGTAGAAAACGGTCAAGTGCGAGTTGGACCGGTAAAGGACGGGTTCCGTCCTATTATTATTTATAAAAAAAAGACGATTGGTGTATATGAGCCTACTGAAATATTTATTTAATTTTGTTTTTGTTTGTATTTAGTGACATAACGGCATAAGAAATACAACATCTGAGGAAATTACAATTGTCTAACTATCACGGTTCATGAGATAGAGGACCACAGCCTGGTGACAGACAGACAACAAAGTCTCAGTAATAGGGTTAGGTGTTTTTCCTTTGGGTACAGAACCTTAAAAACAAGAATGCTACTGGTAATAATCTGTTTTAATCGATTGACAGTCCATCAAGAGAAACTTGTCATAATTTATAACCTCAACGGAATAAACCCGAGCACTCCTCAGGAAATAAAACAAGTTCTAAAAAAACAGCCCAATTAACCTCAATCACATAAATTTACAATTAACAAAATTACGTATGCACTAACACAACATATAATATATGACAAACAAATCTGAATGATACGGAAACTAATCAATCTATTTGTACATTGAATGATGTAACACAAAAATATTTTTTATCTGTGGCGCCAGTGACTTTCACAAAAGGGCAAAGGAATTTATTTTGCAATTCTAATTTTGGACTGATTTATTGGATTGCGTCACAGTTTCCTTAGTTCCTTGTTCATGGTTATTCATTTCTCTGTAAAGGCCTTCAGGCATTGGCTTTGTGTGTGGCGCCAGTGCGAATGCGTACTTACGCAACATAGAGTAGCTCATTCTAACAAACACCTAACTGTTTGTTAAGTTAACTATCTATTTTTGTTGTACAAACATAAAATAATGCTTTCTTCCCATAAAGGTAGTCAGATATCCGAGAACACCACTGGTACGATCTTCACAAACTTCTTTTGCTTCATTCACATCCATACATCTTGTCATACATGGCATACTTTATAATTATAGATTTCAAATAGAAAACCCTTAGAATACGATTTTTTTTAAAACAATACAATATGCAAAGCCTATATCATCTTAGCTTTAATATGTGCTTTGGTAAAGACAGCTTCTTATCAAATAATTTCTTAAAGCTTTTCAAATACATGCTGTACAATTGTATTTATAAGATAGCCAGTGTGTATAGGCCGTAACGTAAAAGATAGAATGCAAAACGACTAATGGCGGCGAACCGCGAACGTAAACAAACATCGTTCACCGCGACAGCCATGACATAACTCTTAATTATCTCAGAATTCCACTTGCCAACTATTTTTTCACTACGATTGGCTAATTAATTACTTTGAAATGTGATATTATAATGGATTGTTGATGACCTAGAAAACGTAGAAAAAAGTAGATAGCTTTAACACACATAACAATTGCTCAACTTTTTTAATAGGGGTGCTATTAGCTACTACGATGAAGTTACGCAAAGTCTGTGCATACTTTTTTGACCCTTTTATATTCCTACTTCCTCCTATCCTACTAATGCTACTATAATATTATAATAATATGTGAAATATATGCGAAAGTTTATGAGTAAAGATGAATGTATATTTGTTACTCTTTCCCGATTTAACTATTGGAACATTTTATGAAATTTAGCAAGCAAATAGTTTATAGCCTGTATTAACTTATAGGATACTTTTTAACCGGCTAGCTATCGAGAAATTTTGTATGAAAATCTGATCAGCGCCTTCAATTTCTTCTACTATTTGGCAGTAGATTTTAAATGTAAAATTTTCGATACTCACAGTACCACGAATCAAAGGATTTTGAAGAATAAAACCATCAATATTAAAATCCAGTCCAGTCCCTTAGTTTCACTCAACTAGAAAACGGTTTTCCGTGTACAAAATGAACGTGTAGATGTAAGTGATAAATTGTGAATATATAAACAAATACCGGTGCGTTAATCAGCCAGATAGCTGGATATATGACCGGCTCGCACATGTTTATGACTCCTTCTGATCATCGCCGTGGTTTAAGTAAAGGCTTTGCCATATCAAGTATCCCTTTCATAAATGAGCTAATCTGATAACGTTTTTGGATGTAATTTAATAAATGAAAACGTTCTGAAAAATCTAAGTTATGGTAGGCAATGGTTTGTGGGCGTCGGCGGCTGGCGCACGATCGGCGCATTCCCCCTTAGTGAGGACCTTGGGCGGCGGTTACGGGGACACCGCCGTCCAGTTAATAGGTCCTCTCGAGGGTTGCTGATGGGCTGTTGTGTCCGGCCTATCGGCATGTGGAAATAGGGTGCTTTGGGCAGCCTCTGTGAGGGACCCCTAAATTGGGGTTTCCGCGTGGCGTGCGGTTTGCGGTACATGCTTCGGCAGTTATCCCGCCGCACGCCGCCACAAGCGGCCGTGAAGATACACGTGGCGGTTTAGTGGGTATGCTCGCTGTTTTGGCGGGTGAGTCCCACATAACCCTGCACTCCACCCAGAGTGCAGGTGTATGCTTAATGCATTAGCCACGTAAAAAAAAAAAAAAAAAAGGCAATGGTTTGTGTTTAGTCATTTTTGAACTGCAAAATGAGGTTTATGTGTTTGTAAAATTAGTAGAATATTTCGAGGTTTTGAATCATATGTGTTTTGTTTTAAAATTATATCGAACTAGCTACGCCCGGAGGACATAGGGTTAAACTAAACGAATTATAAAACTAATTTATAATATTACTAGCTGACCCGCGCAACTTCGCTTGCGTCCAATAAGACAGAGTGGGTGAAATTTTTCCCCGTTTTTGTAACATTTACTGGTACTCCGCTCCTTTTGGTCATAGCGTGATGATATATAGCCTATGTCCTTTCTCGGGTATCAAAATATCTCCATACATACATACATACTCCAAATTTCATGCAAATTGGTTCAGTAGTTTAGGCGTGATTGAGTAGCAGACAGACAGAGTTACTTTCGCATTTATAATATTAGTATGGATTATGTAGTGATAGCCGTATAACCAGAAAGATTTTAGGCTAATCCACAATTTACTTTTGTTAGCAAATACCAGCTGTACTCAAGAAAGTGCATTTTGTAGTACGAAATAGCCCTTAGAAATCATACAGACCAGTCTTTAGGCGCCTTGCAATCACAAAATTGGTCCAACAACCATTTGATAAAGGGTATAATAAACGCACACAAATTAGTAGGAAATCGGTAAAATTTTAACGTTTTATTACACTTAATTATATCAAAACTGAAACTTGTATATAAATATCTATCTGATAACGGATCGTGGTCGATATTAAGCGGCAATAAATGTCAAAATAATTACTAGCTAGTAAACGGAACAGTTAAGCTTTAAAAATACATTTACAAAGTTATAAAAGAGTTATGGTCTATTGCTTTAATAGTACCTTTGATGCAATGATTGTATGTTTTATAAAATTAATTGGTATGTTCGAATGTTTCCGAAGCGGTTTGTAAAACTAGCTACTCTCCAAATTCGAGCTCAGTAGCCGCACGACATTACCATTTTGGAAAACAGAGGGCATCTTATGTAATGTAAAGTAGCTTATGTCGTCATGCATTTTATAAATAGTCTTTTTTGGATCCTGGGACTTTTATCTGTACATTTTTTTGGAAAATCACTTCTGCGTTTCAGCTCTTTAAACAGACAGGAGACACATACCTATACATTTAAACTATTACTACGAAAATAAATTTAAACGAAATTGTTAAACCATTTCAGTAAGAAGCTAAAACATAATTCGTTTTATCTTTACATCGAACATTACCGCTTATACCGCACCACAGTGCCCTAACACCCGTCCCTACCCATTATAAACACGTGCTCATAATTTAATTAATTAAGGAGCCGTTTCCTTCGTAATAACATTCCCCTTTAATTTTGCATAGGTATTAATATTTGACTGTTTACATAATAAAATGGTAGACCACAAACCGCAACATAATTTAGAGAATGAACGAATATATTTAACAACATTTATGGCAATACAGCGTACATATTTACACGTTGCTTAGTTTGTAAAATCTGCCTGTCATCCTGCTGCATCCCATAATTATTTCTGCTTGGGGTATTTTTACAAACATACGCTATACTTTTGTATATCTACAATGGCTATTACTATAGACTTTGTATTTATTTCATTTTTCATGTAAGTTTTTTTTGCCACGGTCTGAGTGACAATACGATTAGTAAGAGTGAGAATACAAGATCTCGAATCAATCTTCGTATCGGGTGTTTCGATGTTTGCTATTTACTATTTTTACTAGAAAGCTCATTATATATTAACAGCCTCTTCCCCTCATACATCGTAGTAACAATATAATCAGCGACACATGGATGTATTTCATACACTTCTGCCTATACATAGTGTATAACAAGCATGATGTAAAATATCATACCAGATTTTCGTTTTGGCAAGTCTCCAAGTACAACACGCAATAATTGTCCGTACACCCCCAATCTCATTCAACAACATTTTAATTAAACTCAAATGTCCCGTGAATGACATGTTTCATTTAGTTAAAATCTCCCCTCGTAACCCTTATCTCCCCTTATTCACGCATTAATTCCATTAAGAACGTAGGTAGGCGTCATCATTATTCAGGATATCTATTCAGTTCCTAATACCTGTGTTTACATACAGTACAGAGCGTTAATTTCGGCATACAATTGAGATTAATTAATCACAAACTTATGTCGTCCTGGCCAATTTCGGCTACGGGGGCCAGTTTCACTTATGTTAACTTAACTTTGTTTATAGTGTCCAAGACGTGTGTGCACAATACACAGGTACACTGTGTAAGTGTATTCCTTCACTCTTATAGCCTGGTGGAACGGATAACCAACACGACCATAGAGAGATCAGGCGCAGGACCGAAGGCTTTATGTGCTCTCCGAGGCACGCAGGTCTACTACTTCAACTTCTTAACTCCTAGCAATCTCTCAGAAGTTTTTAACAGAAAATACTTTTTGGCCCGACCCAGGATTCGAACCCGAGACTTCTTGCGCCTCAGTACCGACCGCGCCACAGAGGCAGTCCACATATTAATACCATTAATAACGTAGCTGGTAGGCGTCGTCATTACACAGGATATCTATTCCGTCCCTAATACCTGTGTTTACATACAGTACAGAGCAATAATTTCGGCACACAATTGAGACTAATTAATTGCAAATAATATGGTACTCAAGGCTGGTATTGAAGGATATTAATTGCCCAGATTTTAGGCGTGACTGGTATTTGTATGACAGATATAGAAATGCCAAACACAATAATGCAACTTTGTAATCGTTATATTTGAGAACAACTGCCTAAGAATGAATTTAAAATCGACGCAAGAAACATGAAATTACAGATATTATAATATGTAAATAGCTTTTGCCCGCGACTAAACTATTGTTACATGGCATATGTTATATCACGTACAAAACCACAGCAAAAAATCAGTATTTTTATACCTAACCTACTCGTATGTGCTCTTCGTGGCCTATGTGTCATTCTGGCACTATCCCTTTCACTTCCCTAATCCTTGAACCCCTAATTTAATTACCCAAGCTTATCTTTGGAGTTGAGATAGAACCAAACTTTACCTCTACTTTGTACTGACATGATAAATGCATTTGTTTGGATGGATGTACTCTCAAAACACTCACAAAATAGCGAAAACTACTAAAAGCAGCGGACCCAGCAACGTGGCACGCTCTAGAGGTGGTCTATGTTCAGCAGTGGACAGTTATAGGCTGATGATGATGATGACGTAGTTTGAGCAAATTTGGTAAACACAGTAAGATATAATCTGGATTAACACGTACTATGTGTTAATCCTGATTATGTATCTCGGACAATCTTTTCACACAGACGAAAGGCAAGAACTAGTAGGTACATCTTATATCGTTAATCCATGCTTCGCTCTCGAAGCAAGTACGAAACAAGTCATAAACCTGGCCACTCTAATAGAATCATCATAAACCACACAATCGTCAGCAAACAGTTCCGCAGCACGCGATATCGTCACGACATTATGCAAACGAGACATACCAGAGTTAACTGTGCCTATTACAACTACAATCACTTATCACGTCATGTGTAAATACGAGTATGTACTGTTCATTCAGAATACTAGCAATTAATAAAATTGGGCAAATGCTAGTTGGACACACAAACAAAGGGTTCTGTACCATTATGTATAAAAACAGCAAAACAAAATACGTTTGCTGTTTGGGAGAGCCCTTAAATATTAATTTTCTTTTTTTGTATTTGTTGTTATAGGTACCTGCGTGTCATTTGATTCTTAAATAAGCAGAGCTTGTACCATAGTAACCAAATAACTAATGAACATACTTATATACTTCTAAATACATGCTGATATAAATAAATTGACAAAATGGCTCAGAACAGATACTCGCGCTCATCACACAAATATTTGTCCCGGGTGGGATTCGAACCCACGAGGTGACCACGTCAACCACTGCGCCAAACGTGCAGTTAATTAATAAAGCCACTGAGATTTATTTATTTAACGTTCTCTGTTCTCACGTCTAGTCTCGACGTATCGATTAGATAAACAGATAAAGGCAATTATGTAGATATAGTTTTTACTACGTTTGACTTACTAGGTAACCTTGCGTTCGTCCGCCGTCTGGAATCTCGACACCGCACCCAAGTATGTGTGTAAAAACAAACTTAGTAATGTAATACATATTATAAGATCACGAATATGCTGATTTATAAAGCAATATGTATCAAAGTAATAAGCAAACCGGTTAATGATAGTTCTTTTCATACTCAAATACAAAATATCATATCATAGTCGCTACCTTTACGGTATGATCGCGTTTTGTCATTAACAATATTAGTTCCATGTAATGAAAGCGAACCTAACGCCGTCCTAATGCATACACAAAAAAATCGAATCAAACATTTTACACAAATAATACATACATATTACATACTATACTATTGTAAAACATTTTAAACATTTGCTTAAAATTTAAAACACTTTGGTAACACACAAGTCTTAAATGACCACTAAAATGAAGGAAAACAAAGCCACAAAATCATATTCCCTATCAACAATACTACAAGGAAATAACAAGAACGAATTCAATTCCACAGCCATTTGCAAAAATACCGACGAGCCGATAAACCAATAAACTCGGCCAGATGGGTGACCCGACGACCTTCCAGCAGGATGTGTTAAGTGAAAGTGAACATGGCTTACATGGTTTTACATTAAAAGAAATAGACTATACGTGTGACGTACTATAGTCCAACAACTTAAAATAGAGGCATGCATGATTTTGACTTCCTCCGTCACGCCAAAGTGGTCGCCACGCTACTACCATTGCGTTGTGAGGTCGTGGGTTCGGTTCCCATACGGAACAATTATCTGTGCGCTCCACAAATAGTTGTTTCGCGTCTGGTTATAGTTTATGTCCGTTGATTGTATGTTTGTAGGGGTTTTTTTGAGTGTTTGTTTTATTTAAGACGCCTATGGCAGTCCTGAATCTTGTATACAAGGCTTTCTACTAAGTTATTCGACTATAGGCCTTCGAAGGCCAGGGCCACTAATGAACGGCTTTCTTTTCCTTCCTGTCTTTGTAAAGCAATGTACAGTCAACGACAAAAATATGTCTACGCTGTCGTATTCTCAAATGCATTTTTTAAAAAGGATTTTTTTAACCAGTTTCGAGTGTCCTACTGCTTAGCAGAGAAAAGCTTAAAACTCAATAGTAGTTTACTACAATATAACTTTCAAATTTTTTTTTTCATTTCTTTGTTTTGTTGACCAATAACAATCAATTATAGATACTTTCATGAAAAAAAAGAACGATTGTAAATGTGTGTTAACATATTTTTGACGCTGACTGTACAACAAAATTTACGATTCCGTAATCAATCAATGAAAAGAAATATCTATTAGTCATGCCGTGCCTATATATCCACGCTGATGCAAGTATCCAAGAGCTTTTGAAAAATTGTTTACATCTGACAACTATTCAAAAATGAAAAATGTACTTTCTATTCACTCTGTATAACAAAAGGAATACAAACATGAATTTGCACCAAAATCTTCATATTTCTGTACATTTTCAAAGAAAACTAGCATACTTATAACCTTTATAATAAACCAGGATTAGTCTATGTATATTATAAGAGAAAAATAAAGTCCTAAAAACTATTACAATAGGACATAGAAGACATGCATTAATAAGATCTATTTTTAGCCAGTAACCATATGCCGAAGCAAAAAAGTGCAGCGACTGAACATCTGTTCAACGGTCGCCCTAGTTTATTTGGTTTGATTCCCGCACGACACACACGTGATAACGGCACGTGACAATATCCTGTAAGCTCAGATGAACCATAACAATGCACATTTTACCTACATGAGAGGTAATTGTTTTATATATAGGACAATAAACAGGCAAATTCCTTAACAGAGCAAAATGCTTTAAACAATCAACCTATACTTAATATTATGCAATTGCAGTTTGTTTGGTTGAACGCGCTAATCTCAGGAACTACGGGTGCGAATTGAAAAAATATGTTACTGATGGATAGCCTTTTGAAGAAGCTAAAGGCTACAATAACATTACGCTACGACCATTAGGAGCGGAGTAGCAACGAAAAATGATACAAAAACGCAGAAAATTATGATGGTTTAACAACTGTTATCTTCATTGACAACCATCGGGCCCGACTCTTAACATACCCATCGAAGTACGGAGACGTTCAGCTCAAATACCACTAATCGCTCACCCATCTATGGAATGATCGCGCCAAGAGTTGCTTTACTCACAGATCGGTGAGCGCGACAAGCTATGAGTGCCTGGAACAGCAAATTTATTCGCTAGACGAAGTAGCGAAGTAGCGAATATAGAAATATCATTGTCAGTAATGCCATTTCTTTGATCAAATAAGTTACTTCTAATTAACATTCAAGAAACGCTCCACACGTTCGATAAGGTTATTAAGTAGCGAACGATCACACAATTATGTACAAAGGTAAAACAATAAACAATGTAGGTGGTACGAATAAAGTTGAAGCAGTGAAATTATAATCACACGTGATGCCAAGCAAGGAGCGAGGATATTAGAAAGTGACCTTCATACGTATACTGGCTACTTAAGTTTAATGGTGCACGTGCGAATGTGGATGGGTGGCCCTTGTTTGACGTTGACATTACACCTCGGAATTAGAGGATAATTTCTATGTAGTTAGTGGTTCAGAGTTCAGGCAGTAATGCAGTGTTGCCGAGAACATGACAAGTAAATAGCTTGAAGGCAAATGAATAAAGTAGTTGAAGTGATAAATCTTTTTAGAGTTAGGGTAAATCAGTACTTCTCAGAATGCCTCTGGGACGCGGTTGGTAGTGTATCTGATTGTAATGATTAGGTCTCGGGTTAGACTCTCGGGTCGGGCAAAATACTATTGGTCTTTTCGCATTTATGTTTGAATATTTCTCAATAGTAGTAGAGCAAGTTAAGTGCCCGGTAAATGGCTTTACGCTCACTCATACATACTCCCTATTATACAACTCTGCTTATACCTTCGGGTATAAGAGGCGTGATGTTATGTATGTACCGTACCTATGTATGTTAGTTGTTTGTACCAGTGTGAGATTACTCATGAAAGTATGAATGTTAAAGTTGGTAATACCGGGCTTATCCGGTTAATCATAGATGTGAGTAAGGCAAGGTATTATCCTAAAATAGAACTGGCTATTTGAGTCTGTTACTGAATCATTTATTCTAAGAAAATTTCGCGAGCAACAGAATTTTAGTAACTGTTCTACATCAGGTAATTTCTGGAAAGGTGATTAATATTCTGTAAGATATGTACTGCCGATTACTTTTATTTTATAAACTAACCTAACTGTAGTATTACAAAACAGTAGTGCGATTCTTTACTGTTGATATTACAGGGTATCGAGAGTTTGACATTTGAAATGTACTGCAAAAATAGTTTCTACGACGCCCGCTGGAGGCGCTGAACCGATTGTCATACATTTTTTTTCGATAACTAGTCGGTTGTTGGCAGTCGATAGTGGTAGAGAATCGCGCTATTCGCGTATTCAAAAAAAGATATTCATTTCAAGTGCAAATTACGAAGCCAGACAGAAACTCAATTAACTCTGTAAATTGCGTATGAAACAAAATATTCGCAATGTTTTTTATTTACATCACCTGTTCAAGGCATACGTGCAAATTGGTTGTTTGAAACAATGGTTGATCGAGAGCATTGTTCGTATCGATTCGCAGCTTCAAGGTCGTTGCGACACCCACTCGTCTACCATTTGGGGTTGGTCAGGTGATTGAGTGACAGATGACAGCGATTCCGAAGACTTCCTGACAGGTTATACATATTTATGGATTCGATATTATCTAGTTGACGTGGAATCTGTTTGGATAAGCTATTTTTGGGGGGTAAAAAAGATTTTATCAATTTCCATCGAGAAATCATTGGCAAAGTTGAGTTTTCGCATTTCGTTTTATTTTTTGACGACTTGCACTTGAATAGGTTTTCTTAAAAATTGCTCACCTTTTGATAGGAAACGTTCCCTGATCATAATGTTACTTAAGTCATACAAACACAGTGCACTATTCCGGAACTAAATTCTTATATCATCAAAACAGACGTTTTCTTTTTTTTTAACCTATACTGTCCCATTGCCGGGCAAGGGTCTCCCCCAAACTCCACCGGTCTCTATCGTCAGCCATTTCTTGCCACCCTTCCTGATAAGTGAAACAGAAACAGATTTTAAGTAATCGAATTAAGTAGAGCTTTTTGTTGCTCAAGTTATTATCTTGGACCGGCGCACCTATGTCTCCATTTCATACAATTTCTTGACATGTCCCGCCCCCAGCATGCAGGTGTCAAGTGCGGATGTGTCGAAATTGACATTGTTGGCATCGTTATGTACCATTCGATACGGGCTCTTTGTTGTTACTGTATAATTTGACAGCTGGTTTTGTTTCAATTTAGCAATATTGAGAGCACAAGACTGATCTAAATGCACATTTATTGTATCACATACCCGGGTTATATATGTTTTTTTTTATTTATTTATTTATAAAATAGTAAGTACAACATATAGAAGTAGAGCAGTGATAGCCGAGTGGTATAAGTTGATACCTCCCACGCACGTGGTCGCAAGTTCGAACCCACACCAATGACTTTTCGAAGTTAGGTGTGTATTAGAAATAATAAATTATCACATGCTCCAACGGTGAAGGAAAACATCGTGAGGAAACCTTGCATGCCGTTTAATAACCAACCCGCATTAAGCCATTGCGGGAGGAGACCCTTGCCCAGCAGTGAGATATTAATGGGATAAAATGTATTTATTTATTTTAGTAATATTTGGCTTATAAGTCTGGTCTAAATGCACATTTGTTGTATGACATGGCCGAGTCATATATGTTTATTGTGCCATTTCAGGGATTGTAAATGTTATAACATAGACATTAAACTGCCTAGACAGACGACTAATGGCACAATCAAATCTCAGGGGCAAAATAGGAGGGGTCGCGTGCAAAGGTCAGACAAAAATAACTGACGTAGACATTTTGAAGGGAGGAAAGCCCTCAGCCCTCATGTAACACTAGTAATATGTACCTAGGTATATCACCTGTAGACAGGGTGGTTGCGTGTGTACAAACTAGGGGTGAGGGTGAAACTTTTGATAAGGCGCGTCGGGACTTTGAGAGATTAATGACCGTCTGCAACGTCCCCTATTTCCAATGTATTCGTCTTGGGCCGTCCTTTCAATTTTGTCCAAAAGAAATCAATATATTGACGGATTACAGGATGCATAGGAATTTTCCTTGATGAATATTTCATAACTATGAATTATAAATAAATATTATAAGCTTGTAAAGTAAAAGTCAATGGAAATATCAATTTCCGAAGGGCTGTAAAAATACACATTTAAGGTTTTCTAAGAATCTTATTCGGCTTGAGTATTTTTTTATCCTCTTAAGTCTGGTGATGATTTCGTCCTTTATAACTTTTATATCGAGCCATAACGTCAATTTTAGTGTACTATCGAACCAACTGAATCATGACCCATTTTGCCGATAATTCGCTTGACACCGTCAAAACAGTAAGAATTTCGTCTCTATCGTCAAAGTTGCACTTAGGACATTTTAAACATGCATACGACTGTGTTATGATGTATCTATGACTACAGACAACTTTGACCTTTGTTATTACAGTACGTAGATACGTTTTCGATAAATCACTCTTAATTTGAATGTAGAATGTAAATAGTCTAAACTCTTTTCACTACGAAAAAACCTATTTGTGTCAAATATCAAATAGCACGTCATTTAAAAATTTGTGAAACGATTAGGGTAACCACTATAGTCATTGCCCATCATACAATGATTGCCAATGTTAAGGAATAATACGTTTATTTTAATTTCTAAAGTAACCAGTTCAAATGAATTGCGATATATGTCACTTTTAGAATATTGGTAACATTTTTAATTTATAGAACTCATGTCCGACGTTTGTGCGACAGGTGTGTAGTTCGAAAAGAAAGAGTAAAAATTTGTTGCAATATTTGTTAAGGATAACACATTTGAATTAACAGTATTCGCTAGTATTTCTGGTTTTTAAGTGTTTTATATTGAATTAGTATAAAGTTATTTAAACAAAGGACTGATGTTCTTTTAGAAAGAATATTTAAGTTGCGTTTATAATAGAGTTTATGTCAATGTTTTACTAAATAAAGATACTATTGACAAAAATTGTCTATCAATTCCTTAACCGGGTAATAACTATGCTGGTTACCCTATATTATTTTAATTTTTATAGTTACATTATTTCCTATAATGGCCGAATAAACCATGCCCTGAGTGGCTATCGAACCCACTCCTGACGCGTCGCAGTCGTAACATCAACCCACAACACCACGGAGCCTGTTGAAAACGGTAGCAAAGCATTATTGTATTGACGCACAAAGATTTGTCACAATAATGACAGATAACAAATTCATTACCAAGGCAACGAAGGTTCAAGCCAATTTCGACCTACGTGTATATAGACGCGTTTTAGAAAATGAGCACATGGTGGGTCATGATTCAGTTTGTTCGATAGTACAATATGACGACCTCTGGCCCTCCGTTCGCGGAATAAAAGTATGATAAATACGCGCATATTTATATTTCTTCCTTTCTCCTTTATATTAAACGTGTGAACAGATAGTAATGGTCGGTTGTTTGTCATAGTTCACACATCGGGGCTCTAATGCGATTGCAAATTTGATCCCATCTGTGAATTTATTTATGTACGGCTGACTGTGGGACCACCTAGCGTGCTCATCCAAGGCAGATGTGATTTTCATTCATCTATACTAATATTATAAAGCTGAAGAGTGTGTTTGTTGGTTTGAAAGCGCTAATCTCAGGAATTACTGGTCTGATTTGAAAAAAATTTTCAGTGTTAGATAGTCCATTTATCGAGGAATGCTATAGGCCATATATCATCACGCTACGACCAATAGGAGCAGAGTACCAGTAAAAAATGTAACAATAACGGGGGAAAATATGACCCATTCTCTCTTATATGACGCAAGCGAAATTGCGCAGGACAGCTAGTATGTACGTTTATAAGGATAGTCATCTTTGAACTTGAGTCTATGTAAAACATTCTTCATCTTAATGGAAATTTATGACTCTAATTTGTAGTTCTCCATTTTGCAATTGGGTAAACGTAAATGAGATGTTTCCGCGAATGTTTGGAGCTATCAATTGTACGAATTAGCCGAACTGGATTAGACTAACATAAATTGCGGTAGTTTTATGTCAGCACACTTTTACTGAGATCCCAATGACAATGGTAATACTGTCAACCTTGGTATTTTTATTTTGTCATTGTAACTCTACCTATGCATTTTTTATTACAAATAATTATGTTTAAGTTTAATGATAAAATTAAAGACACAAGGCGCTTATATACTATATTATATACCATTTACCAATAGCCAGTTGTGCTCACCGGTCGGTAAACGATATGTGGGTTAAGCAACCGTTGGGGCGGTCATTCTATAGATGGGTGACCGCATAGTGGTATTTGAAGTGAGCGTCTCCATGCTTCGGAGGGCACGTAAAAAGTTGGTCCCGGTTGTTGTCAATTAAGATAACAGTCGTCAAGCCATGTCCGAGGCCTTACCGGCGGCTTGAAGGACTTTGATACTAGGTTGACCACTAACCATACGATAAATAGATAGACTAACCCAAATCTTTCATAAAAAATAGAACCTACTTAAAATGATACATTTACCAAATACTAGTGAAAGTACATTTATTTTTCAGTTGGTAAAGTTAATATGGCAAAGTAAAGATGCCACAGTTTATGGTATGAATATTTGTTATTTAGAAGGTACTGTAGTCGTTAGTATGTATTTTCACACAATAGAGCTCTCGAGATAAGTTATGTTTAAGGCGAGCAGTACGCGTGAGTACACTAGTAAAAGGGGTTGTGTTTTGTATTCAAAGCGTCGCCTCGTTTGTTAGGCCGTATTTTGTGACGTCATGATAGAGACCCGGATTTTTGTAGACAATGTGACTCCGTTAATGTGGGACAAAAAGGTAAATATTATACTGCATAGTTCAAAACATTTTGTTCTACCATACATGATCAGAATTGCCTGTTTATTGGGCTAAATATGTCACAACTAGCTGACCCGCGCATCTTCGCTTGCGTCACGTAAGAGAGAATGGGTCATGTCAAAGGCCTTTTGGGCGGCTTAAACAATTTTGTCACTAGGATTACCAGTGACCACTGTATACTTGTTACGTTTAGCTAGAACAACAATGTAAACAGTAGATTTCATCCCACGATTACTAAAACTAATAGATTTCGTGATTACAGCGATTGCAGATTTACTCAGTTTGTGTCGTCTGATGTCGCGATTAAACCACTACTATAGCCCTAGAACTTAGAATAGAGCCTTCCAAACAAGATTTGCGAATTTAGAAGAAGAAATAATTTAGAATCACTTGATTCGCAAGCTTACGGAACTGATAGTGGCCTTTTTGATAGAGCTACTTATTATTTTTAATATTCAGAAATCTTAATTATAACTGAGATAAATCAGGGATCGTAGTCGTACCAAGTGGCGTTCTTTGATATCTGTCCCCCTATGGGAAAAAGGCATGATTTTATGTAACTATGTATAAATCCCCAACCCGCTTTTAGCCAGCGTGGTAGACTCAAGGCCTAACCCCTTCCTCATTACGGGCAGAGACCCTTGACCAGCAGTGCAATAGTCAAAGGTAAAAAAGAAATTAGAAATCAGGCTTCCCAAGGCTCTCTACTATATTGTCGGACTATGTAATAGTACTATCGTTATTTTGAAGCATGTGGATCTTAAGCGGCTTGCACAAAGAGAGTTGCGACGCAAACTGCCGACTGTGATTGATGTTAGATGAAGTGACGACATATACGGATGTCAAATAAGTGGACACTTAACATGGCTATATTTTTGTACCAACTGCTGATGACATTGCAATAGTTTAATAAAAATATGTTTTTTCTTTCATCCGTATGTCAGACAGCCATAACATTTAGATGTATTTTTTATTTTATACCAAAGCTGAAATGTTTTTTACAACAAAATAACTATCTTTCCTTCCAAAAGATATTATATAAAACTTTAACACTGCAAAATTCTTTCACGTATACTTTGCCAAGCTTTTTTCCTCAAACGCACAAGTTTCATAGAATGCATAATCTTGCATCGTAGATATGCTGTCACGCATTTTGGATAAAACTAGTTTTTGAGTGATACATGCATCTATTACAATCACTATCCAAAAATTTAACACGTCATTGCAAATACACACGAGATAAGAAAATAAAAAATACGACTACTATATTATAGAAGAACGGCTCTTTTTTCAATATCTATACAATATCAGTCAACATTTATTTATTATTTATTTATTTAAACATATTTTTATTTATATAGGGGGATTTGGAAGGGAAGGGGGACGCCTTTGCCTAGCAGTGGGACACTCAAACAGGCTAAGGAAAAAAAATCTTTGAGTCTACCAATCTTGCAGGATACCTGTTTGTCTCATTGCGGAAAAGCGTTTAGGCCTGAGTCCATTAAAACTACCTGATTAGCCACTTGAAATAGTATCCAAATAAAAATATAGACCGTTCAAAATCCAGGCTACTTTTTTAATCGTCCTTTTAGGAAGTTCACAAGCGAAGTGAAGCACGTCTAATGAATCATTCATTAGGCAGCAGTTCGTTAGGCCCTCAAAACTAAAGCCTGGAAAACTGAAGGTAAAAAGAGGACTATCCTTTTTAGTGCCGTTGAAAAATGTACGTGACTTTTTGTCACCTGTTAGCTTGTGACGTCTGATGCTTTGTTTTCACAGCTAAATTAGATTTTTATCTTTTACGTTAATGTTCAAGTTAAATACACAGCCAATACAATTGATACTCGGCGTCGGAATCAAAACAAACTATTAATAAATATCACGCCTGTTATACCCGAAGGTGTAGACAGAATTTGTATAAAATTCACACTGGTTTCGTAATAATTTTAGTCCCATGTTTTAAAGTGCAAGCCTATTGCCATTTATCGGGCACGATACCAAACGCTGGTCTACCATTGAGAAATATTTCAATATAAATTAGAAAAGGCCAATAGTTCCATATCCGACGCGAGAAGCAAACCTGAGACAGCAGTCGGATACACTACCAATCGAGCTACAGAGGCAAAACTATTATGCATTTTTTTTTTTTTTTTTTTTTTTTTTTTTTTTTTTTTTTTTTCCCTCTTATGTTATTATTTATTTATTATTATTAAAACAGTGTTTCTTACATGAAACTTATACTTATGGTCCACAAAACTGTTTGAACAGTTTGTCTGTGGACACGGTCGAGTCTCATTTAATTATAGCAGTACTTAAGATGTACATATATGTATATATTGTATAAGAGCTTTGATTATATATTATAAGTTTATGTATTATAATGTATTTATATTGTATGTATAAGAGTAATATTATATGGTTCAGTAGCTTGTGTTTTATACATGTATATTTGTATATTATTATTATTGGTCGTAGGTAACCTAGCTAGATTCTCTATGGCCTACTCTTCTTTGTATGTATTCGTTCTAGTACTAAGTAATTCAATGCAATTCCCCTATAAAATGCCTTCGGTGATTTCTCCAATAATTCTTTTCAAAAGTAAAGATTTGTCGTCGAATCTTTGGAGAAAGGAGTCCAACTTACGCGCCTATGGAATAACAATTCATTTTATATCCTACTACGTTTAGTGATGTGCCTTGTCGATAGTTATGTCTGTTATTGTGTCGATATTTTAATTGACGTTAGAATTGTTTTTAAAATACTTTCAATTATCATATTTTACGTGAAAATACAGAACTAGCTTCTTTAACTAAGTTGTTTTTTGCTAGGTTATGATCTCATCCCACAATGAAAGTGAGGCTATACCATAACGAGTTAATTTACGGGACAGACATTCTAGATTAAAACATAAACAACATTCGTTTTTCATTTAACAATACTTATATCTGGTACTCAAGCCATACATCAGACATTTCCAGCCAGCACTTTAACAAATAGGTCGTAAAGAGTCGGTCAAGACACTCGTAAACTATCCAATCTAATCCATAGTTATAAAGCTATAATCTGTCACTAAAGTTTTTATATCAATCAACCATTTTATCGACGCAGCACGTAATTTAATTCACATATAGATAGATGCATGCCGAATTTGGTCCCCAAAATAATCGGGAGATTTTTGTACAGATATAAAAGTCATTTAGACCCAAAATATTAACTCTGCAGCTTCATAATTCATTATAACTAGCGGCCCGCCCCGGCTTCGGCTTCTTGAATTACCCTATCTATTAGAAGCCCGCTTCAAAATCCGTGTAAAAGATCTCAGCATACATACATCCAGACATACATACACACAGAGGCACAAACGTCGACTTACACTATGTAGTGATAAATCAATAAAACTTCAGAATCCAACATAGTTGCAAGAAAGAACGATGATGCCTGACTTCAAATCAATAAAATAATAATGTCCTCCTAGCCGATATACGGCTACGGCGGTCAGTTTCATTGAAACTGGTCATCTGTGCAGGACTTTGTTTATAGTGTCCAAGTGTGTGCACAATACACAGGTACACTCTCTATTCCATCACTCTCATAGTCTGGTGGGACGGATAACCGACACGACCAGTGAGAGGTCAGGCGCAGGACCGACGGCTTTACGTGCTCTCCGAGGCACGGAGGTCTTCGGCCTCAACTTCCTAACTCCGGGCAATCTGTAAGAAATTCTTAACGGAAAATCTCAAAAAAAGACTTTTTTTGGCCCGACCCAGGATTCGAACCCGAGACCTCTCGCACCGCAGTCGCATATACTACCGACCGCGCCACAGAGGCAGTTAATCAATAAAATAAAATAAAAAACACATTTCATCGACAATCACTTTTCCCCGCTCTTCACGTCGCGGGTCGAATGCAAACAGATCACGATGGCCACGGGGTACGTGCCCAATGAATAGGGGTCACAGACACGCGGATGTGCACCATTGACTGACTACTATTTGTTTATACTATCACTAAATAGCACACGTGACTCATTTACGTCTAACTATGCAGTGACACGAAATTGTCGTAGAAAGGGAGACTTCGAAAAAAGAAATTGATACACCATGTACGGGACATTTTATTGGCTTCTTTTCTAAAATCTTTATAGACTCTAAAAGAGTAATAATAAAAAATAGAGATTCCCCTTTGACTAGGACAGTTAAATCCTAAGCACCAAAGGCTTTCGTCATAGCAAGAGCAAGAATCGTTAAGTTTTCAATGATTTGGCTGAACATCAGGAATTCGAAGAGTGTAAAAACTAGCATTCTTATACTGAACCAACTAAAAAATTTATATGTATAAGAGTTCGAATCACATCAAAACTATCAAGTCAAGTTAACAATATGTTAGACAAAAGGAAAGAAACGAGATCTTGTAGAAACAGAAATAAATTTTCAACGAACAGCCAGTAATCATGTAGGAATGCTACATTTCTATTAGCAAGTGCTCACCATCCCGCTTAACTAGAAGAATGGATGTAATCTATATGTAGCAGAGACAACGCGGTAAACAACTTTCACGCTAAATGAGGATGTCTAGGTTTTACGTGACCAACACTTTTCTATATAAACACTTAATGTATCCTACATCCCAAGGGAAATACCGATTGGAATATTTTCTTTGAAGCTGTGATTCATGACTCGTGAGATTTACCACTGAGTGAAATATCTTGTCATGGATATCTTATAGATATAAAACATCGTTTTGTTTTAATTTAACAAGTCTACAAGAATAGAATTTTACTCAATAGTAGTGTTCTCGAAATCAAGTGTCTGTTTTTGACGCTGGATAATTTTATGAGCTCCATAATTTACTTATAAATGTCACTATGACCCATGCAATAATTAAAATATTTAAAAAATCACATTAAAAACAAAAAATAAATTTCATAATCTCATAAATAAACATTCATAAATTATCATAGTCTACGTCGCAAGTAATTAAAATATTATTTACAACTCCATCAAAGTTATAATTACGTAGAATCTGCATTTAAATCGAAACGCAAGATGACCTGAAACCAGTCGGTGCCTAAAACGGAAAGCAGATTAGGTCATCCGGCCTGCATCGAGCATTAATTATAGAGACCTGAATGACGTAACGTAATAGGAGAAACAGATGAACATATATCAACAACTAATATATTCGCATCACTGTCACTCAAAATAATCATATTTTGGACATGATGTAACGTTATGTTGTTTAATTAAGCCATTAAATTAGACAGATAGATGTGTGTGAGATGATATTGATGTGTTTCCTCATTCCATGATGTATTCTAGCTCATCATTTTTTCAACTAAACGGCTACTGAACTTAACTTTCCCAACTTAGTAGACATTAAACATTATTAAGTACCTTATTTACATTGCTTTCAGGTTCTCAAACTTCCATATTAATTGCTATGATAATATGCAATGTTTGAGAGACAATCAACATAACAACCATAATATAATATGACTGATTTGATAAACGCAAAAACCCGAAGAATTACGAAGAAAAAATGTTATATAGACCTGTCATAAATCTCATATACTTTTCACCAGACGACTTCTAAAAAAGTGCTGCTCTAGGATTTTTTGCTGTCGCGTGTGATAAGTCAATGAAAAATCAAATTTAACACTGTCATAAATCTGTGTTGCAACAGCCCGATTAACTTGTAATAGCAAATTACATATGCAAACAGACTAGTAAGGCTTACTCTGGCTTACTATACACATATTCGAGTTGGCATTAATCGGCTAAGCCGGGCGGTAAAATGGAACATGTGTAGACAAATATTCGGGAATAATATCGCTCGACATAGTCGCGTCTGAATAAAAACCTAACCCATAGGAACTATCGCTTCTCGGCCTTTTGGCTAAGATTAAAGTGTAGTACCCATAGGATCTAGAAAGTGTTGAGGTGACACTGGAAGCCGACTCTAACATAGTTGGAAGAAAGGCTAGGCTGATGATGAATCCGAAGGAACTAGCCAATCGGCATAAGTCGAACAATTGCAGTAATTGTTTCAAGTCGATTTTGTTGTTCGATAAATAAGTACTGCCGAATCGACGGTACCGGCCAGAATATGTATGTAATGTAATGTACCTAATAAACAACAGCATAAGACGCGGTCTAACGCTTTAACAAACGTGATTTCTTTTACACAATAGCCAGCTGATTATTAATTACGTCGAACATCAACCTCATTAGAGGAACTTGTGTTTACTTATGTAATCGTACTAATACAAAGTTAGATTCGAAAGTATTGTATAGGATGCGATGATTGAAAACCCATGGAATATGTCATTTGACTCTTCGAAAGTAGGTCCAACTCGATGTTCGCTATTGCAATGAGCTATAAAATTATATCAATTCTGAGTCATTATTAAGTGCAGAATGCGCTTTTTCTTTCAAAATTGTTCAATCGTCACAGTATTGATTATATGGGTGATTAACTGATTATACGTATTGAAGAGATTATCGTTAGCCGGATTAGCGTTTAGTAGGTTCAAACGCGCACTTTAGAGTTCTCAAATCTAATTACGTATCTGGAGGAAAAAAAGCATCTTGAATAATAAAAAGTATTTAAGTATTTAAGAACACTCCACTTAATATTACAATCGACCTCTGGAAGTCTGTAATAAAACCTTAATAGTGTCATTAAAGCAACTTATACCAAATTTATTTTATAGAAGACTTACAGCTAAAAACATATCAACAATAGGGTCATGTTAAGAATCCAATTACAGATCTTCACTTTTAACAAAAACTAGGAAATTAATAAAAGGGTAGACCAAACCATTTGCGTAAAATAATCTTATATCTCTTAGCATCAAGCAAACCCATTGCTTCAGAAGGGCTTGCCGCTAAATGGTTTTGTTACAGCCGATCACTTAGATGCGTAGGCGTCTACGATGCCGCTGCCAAGCCTAGCATGACTGATCACTGATTAGATAGGGGACCTACTGAACGCAAACTACGTTTGTGGTTATTGTGAGCTTTTGTTGTAACCGCTTGGAGTAATTTGAGGTTGACAAATCGTATTTATTGTGAAGTAAGTAAATGTTTTTAATTTGGGAAATAATAATGATTTAAGATAATTGTTAAAGAATTTGGAAGTTTATATATAAGATTCTCATTTCATCAAAAACTTTATGATAGTACAGATATAAATGTGGATTATTTTTCTTTTTTTAACCCATTACTGTCCCAAGCGGGCAGCGGTTAGGCCTTGAGTCCCTAAATGTGCAATTATAGTACCTAAATATGGTAACAGATAGGCTTTTAAAAGGGTAGAGGTACTTCAAAGATTGCCTCGATTCATTTGTTCTTATTCCGACCTAATTAAGATTTCAGAAGAAGTCTATTTCAAATCTAAGTGTCCACCTGTCTCTTTACATTTAAACTTAAAAGACAACCTACCTGTTTATGTATCACTTAAAGTGAAAACTTAAGTAGTTTTAGCATAGCGCCATCTACCTGTTAAGTATAGAAATATTAAGCCAGGTGAGTGTGCTTCGATGATCTATAGATCCTTTGCGTACTCGAGGATGTTTTGTTATAATAGGAATGTCATTGTTAGTGTCACTGACATATTGTATTATCTACCATATTGCGAAATTATGAATTTGTTTTGTTAAGTTATTTAATACATTTATACGTAATAATAGTTAACCTGCACTACGATAAAATGGAAAGAACACTTCAACAATGTCGGTTATTAAAATTACATACATCCACATAACAAAACCAATTTCCAGCCAAATAACCACCAAAACAATACAGCCAATAATTAAAACATCCAATCGTGCATTTCGGAACAAAAAAAAGACCTACGGAAACGTATTGAATGAATACATTAAAATAGTGCTATTGTTTTAGTAATGTGCTTTACGTTGTACAAATTAAGAGTGAGAGTTGATTGTGTTATCGGAAGTTTGTCGAAAAACGTTTAACGCTTCCTGTAAGCAAAAAGGTGGCGCGCGCGCACCTCAGGTACGTACCGGCGGCGGTGCGTGAATCATGCGCCAACGCAGATGCGTGTCCACTACCGTAGAATGTAGATGTCGCTTTACGCATTCGATAACTAATTGGTTGAAATCGATAGCTTTGTTAAGGTGAAAAGATAGCAATTTATATTGATTTTGATAACTATTAAGATGTAATGGACATAAATGAAGCAAGAGAAGTTTGTAAGGATCGTACTTAGTCGTGTTCTTTGGTTGCTGCCTACCCCTAAGGGAACTAGGCGTAATTTTATGTATTATGTATGTTCCTTACTACTAATGGTACGCAAAAGCTTCTGTAAAGATATTTTCAAATGATAAAGAACTTTAATAATTCGCATGACATTTTAAAAATGCTGTGCACTCATAATTAAAAATGTAAAACTAATTACAAAATATTAATAGTAACAAAATATTTGTCAATAAAATTAAAAGCTGCAGTCACAGCGAAGGGTCTTTTAAAAACCCGGGGGCGCCAGACATAAAGAATCATATTGTGCTTTGTACTTTCCCCTATTGTAGTTCAAACCTTATTACATTTGAAATAGAATCCAATTTTCTCTGAATCGTAAAGTAAATATTAGAATAGAGTCTTAGCATTAATAATTCAAACAAGGAAATGTGTTACCACATAGGGATTAGTTTGGAAATTGATATTTATCACCGGCGCACGTGCTATTGCACAGACGTAGGCGCCTGTCGCCTTCTCGTTGTAGATATAACACGTACAATATAATTAGTTCAAGCTCACGTTTTAGAACTAACGACCTATTTTTATTAATTAGGACAATGGTTTATTTGTAGTTTCATTCGTACGTATATGAATAACAGTCGCTGCAGAATCACTAAACTTTAATTCGTAATTAAAGAAATCGGAAAACAATTTTTTTTTTTGTCATTAATCACGTTTTACTCAGTTTTTACTAATCAGATGACTTTTATTTCCCTAATTACTTAGCTATTTGTAGTTAAGTAATTAGGGAAATATACTCAGCGACAGTCAAGCAGCTATTAAAGCTCTTTGCTGTTTTAAGGTCAATTCGGGACTTGTACTGAATTGCATAAAGAACCTGAACAAGGTAGGTCGTACAAACAACGTTAGGCTAGTTTGGGTACCAGGCCACGCGGGCATAGATGGGAATGAGAAAGCTGATGAACTTGCACGGAAAGGATCAGAATCACTCCCAATAGGTCCAGAACCAATAATTGGACTACCTGATGCGACAGTCAAACTGGCAATAACCAACTTCACCAGGGACCAGCATCTGAAAGAATGGAAAGCCATATCTGGACTAACCCATTCGAAACTGTTCATAAATAACGTCAACAAAAGCTGGAGTAATAACCTAATAAACCTCAGCAAAGACAGCATCAAGAAAATACTTGGTGCTTTCACAGGACACTACGGCACGAACTACATGTTAAACAAAATAGGAGCCATAGATGACCCCAAATGCAGGCACTGCAATGAAGAAGCAGAAACCATGAAACACATACTGTGCGAGTGTGATGCTTTAGGAAGGAAAAGAATGGATCTTCTAGGATGCGGTTACCCTAAACCAGAAGACTACAGGCTGCTTCCGGTGGGGTGCATAGCAAAACTGATAAGTTTTGCCCTGCCCCCCAACGTCTAGAGTAGCAAAGGAGGGGGTGACACAAAGGATCAGGAATGGTCGAAGTGTCAGCCAGGCATTAACTGGCACCCCCACCCCTAAGATAAGATAAGATAGCTATTTGTAGAACATAGACTGAAATTTTACATTGTGACGCGAGATTTTTCATACACAATTCTAGTTATTCAACTAGACTACCCACGACAAAATTCAAGTTCAACGACCTCCAAACAATCGTTCTCTGATTCAGTCTTTCAAAAATACCTTTAAATGTACTCACATAGCCGTCATAGCTTAACAATAGCATATAACATATAGTAATTGTAAACAAATGTGAACGTATGAATCTTCATTGAAATCATACGCGACATTCTTGAACGATTGCGCGTATAATAGGGTTGACATCCGTCCGGGTTTCCCCGGATTTGTCCTAGTTTAGAGGGCATCCGGGGAGCGTCCGGGGAAGGTTTCATTTGTAGACCGGGTTTTAAAAAAACATAAATGAAAAAAAATTGGGCCGCCCGCGAGACACGCACTATGCTCGCACACCACGATCAACCGACGAACCAAGTATATTCACCGTTCTCCCACTTATCCCGCCGCGGTTGCTCTTCTTGTTGACATGTCCGGCTTTCGGACTCTAAAACCCGGGGTTTTCACGCGACTTGACCGGTTTTCCAAATTTTAGAGATGGCAACCCTAGCGTATAAGTAAAACGGGAAAGATAAAACAGCGCTTAGCACATGAGTAACACTAAGTTGACTCAAACGCTTATGTTTTGCTTTTTTAATTAGGCTTATCATTTTAAACGTGGTGAATCTTACTTTGAGCGTGTTCTTTACTTGGCTGTGACAGAAATTCCGATGTATGATTTTCACAACCTTGGTTTCGTTTTTTTTTTTGCGTTTAAATAACTCACTAATAAATTCAATACTATTTTACATTAGCCTAGCCTTTCTTCCAAACTATGTTGGAGGCGGCTTCCAGTCTCATATTAAATACAAATTCAACACCATTTTTTTATATTACATACATAGTTAAATATTATCAAAAGAGTGCAGTGCACTATTTTAAATTAATATTATAATTTGTTTGCCATCGACACGCTAAGAAGAAGAAGAAGTGCAGAATATTTCTCAAAAGCTTCTAGTGTCTACTAACCTCAAATATAATAATCTATTTCTTAACAAGGGTCTTACCCGTTAAAACTAGGGTCCTAATTTTGATGTTTAACGAGGCAATCAAAGTCGTATAATTTTTTTAAATAAATTACCAGGGAAGTAGCTAGTCTTTTACAGACTCTACTTTTCTCGGACCAAACATAAAAGCACCACTAATTTTATTTATGACCTAATCAATAAAACCTTACAAGGTATAATCATAATTTCTCTTTCACATTTCTAATCCAGATCGCGAATGCAAAAGTACTGCATTACATATCGATCGGCAACAGCTGCAGTCATTACAATAGCACGCGCTTGTATAAATAACTAACAATATGAACCTTACCGACTACCTATGTTCAGTTCACATACACCTAGATCGTAGCGACTAATATAGCTACCTTAATTAATTACATCATGAACAGGAAAATGTAATTAATACGTTGAAATATTATAATGAGATCAATTGTTATTTATGTCAAGGTAAATTTAATACAATAAATAATAATATAATAACATCACAGGACATCGTTATTTACAATTTGTCACGAAAAGCTGCAGAATAAAATAGTCTTTCTCAGCTGGGGGCAATTTCGCACAGTTCAATACACTCCGATTTAAAAATAAATCCGCCCAAAAGGTTACTTCTTCGTAATCAATTTAATAATAACTCGATGATGACATCGAAGCGTTACATCAGGAAATCGATTTACGAAAAAATCAAAAACATTTCCTCAACGGAAATAAAAATGGCCACGATACGTGCACAGATTAAAAACTTCAATCACACGTAATCGTACTTCCTTACTTTAAAAAGCAATCTGCATTCTGTTTCCTTCCCTTTCTATTGGACAGGGATGAAAGAGATAGATATGTGGTGGGTAAATTGATCTGCCAGCCGATGTTGAAATGAGACACTACTCGCGCACTCGTCTCCCTAGGTTTTTATTACCTGCCATGTAGGGAGAAACAATACGTCATCCAGATTCATGTAGGGTTTCATAAAACCTCTTGTATACGAGTGATGCTCTTCGCATGCTGAAGTTAAGCTCTCGGTCGAAAAAACATCTGTATATTTTAAACCTCAGTGTTGCATTTTTACGGAGCTATACTTTTAAATATTTTATGAACACTGGACCGTCGGTAAACCAAACTATTCATTTGAAAGATTCAAAAAAGGACTCGTAAAAAATCTAAGTGTATCAATTGATTGAGAACAGGATAAAAAACATAATATGACTATAATAAGAATCCTGTTAGTGCAGAACTTATTCGATTAGTCTTTTTTTATGATGCATCCAGCCTATTAGTTGAATTAATGAATCCAACGAATAACACAGCGACGATTATATTCATCTCACGACTATGGCGCACGCGAAAGAAAATTGCGCATCCAGTTTGATAGCAAAAAGATCTGAATTGAATCACGAACGGACAGGTCATTCGATACAATACAGCAAATAAAGATTAAAGTAAAGAACTGGCCAGGACAAGGATTCAGAATTAGGCGGTGAACAAACGAAAGTAATTTGACCAAGAGTCACCGCATACTGTGCAACCATTGTTTTTACTTACTTGGAGAGAAATGAGAGAGAGAAATTCGATATTGAATTAAATTGGGACGCAACTGCAGCATTTTTAATGTACCATGGCTAAAGGATCGTGACTAGCTGAGCATAAACTTGAAAGTAGTTTCTGCAGATTCAATTTGGTCTAATAGCATATCTGGACGTTTTGGTTTTATTCTAGAAAGCACAGACAGCTTTTCATTTAATAAATAAACGAATGATTTATGTACTTAAGGCATTTTATAACACAGTTTTTTTTTCATTCTGAAATGTATATTTTTTTAAATAACATCCACTGCAACACTGTGGTAACCAGGAACGTATAAAAACAAATGTTTTGGGATTCTTCCGTAAGCGCTCTACGTCGTAAATCTCTTAAAATATTTGTAATTCCTAGATTTAAAACAACACCCGCATCCCGATTTGGTGTGAATGTGCAGTTCTAAATTTAGCGGTGGCATAAACATCTGAGGGGAATTCGGGGGTTCAAAGACCTCGCGAACCGGCCCATGCCGCGATATTTAATACCATTTTTATGGGAGAGCTCGTACGAAACAAAGTTCATTGGCAAACTGCGATACGCACTAAGTCAAAACAAAGGTAATAGAAAAAGATAAATAAAAATGTTCTGAGCTGAATCATTGTGGCGTATAAAAGTCCGGTGAGTAAGTTCCAATACGTGCAAATCAAACATCGAGGACTAAGCGCTCAGAGAAGCCCTTATGTAAGTTGTTCTTGTGTTGGTTGGCATTCTTCCAAGCCTATAAATGTCCTGAGCGGCGAAAACCGTAGATGCAGCTTCCTTATAAAGTTAAATAGTTAACTAGATTGAGAAATAAAATTCTACGAGGTACGTTTGTACGCTGAGATTGTATTGGATGTTTTATCGCTAATTTGAAAAAGTACTAGGTCGTAAACGTAGCTCGTAAAGTTCATTGCCAAAGTCAATTAATATTGACCGTGTTAATTTAATAGATCGTGTCCTCATATTTAAACTAGCGTCTTCGTACGTCGTTAAGAATGTTCAAATGACGCATACCGTGAATACCTTGTTCTTTTTAATATTATAAGTTTTTTTCAGTATTAAATCTACACTAAGTACCTAAATGCGTAGCTATCCTTTTAAAGTGAGTTTTTATTTATACGTAATCGCCAGGAAATAATAGTATGAAGGTATATTTATGAAAAATAACCCATCCTAAAGTAAGCCGAGTAGACAGCCATTTATTCAAAAAGATTTTTCGAAGATTTATGATAAATGAAATATCAATGGCAAACCAGTGTTTTCTCCAAAAAACATCCACATTGATTACAACAGTCAAAACAAGACATAAACCAAAACTTGTTGAACAATAACACCGAGACCACACAACGAGCTTATAACGAATCAGACTGGTGAATGGAGCTTAATCGCCTTTATTTGTAGTCGGCTAAATATTATGACAGCATCCTAAAGTGGGAACAACTGCTAGCGGGGTTCATGTAGACGAACAAGCGGATGCGTAATCTTAAAGTTAGAAGAGAGTTTACACACAGTACGAACCATAATTTCATTCGTACCCTACTTTTAAAAGGAAATAGGAGTCTTCAGATCTTTGTTTATCCTCTCAAAAACACCAAAGGTTATGTTTGTCCCACTATACGTCCATAAAAAGTTTTGGTAAGTTAAAAATTAAAACGTTTCTAAAATGCTTATTATAACATTATTCACTAATAGTTAGGTACCTATACCAAAGTATTCTTCTACAATATCTGTCCAGCCTTATTCACACAAAATACAGATAAACATACAAAACAAACCTGCACGCTTATGGCGAAATACTGAAACGATACTCAATTTTAAATTACATTTAAGTCTGGTGCCGTCACTATTATTTTGATGCATGTTTAAACGATAATTATAACTTTGAACATCACTTAAAATTAGCTCTCGTTTGAGTATTATGCCCTTTCACACTTATTAAGAAGATTGCCCATGATGTCGCTAGTTTGCTATAGTTCTAATGTCTCTAGGAGAAGACAGTTAGCTATGGACAAATTGTATAGCCGCCCATAACTTACTGTCCAATCCAGAGCCATTAAATTATCCCTCTTGGTGAATTCTCCATGATGACAACAAAAAAACACGTACAAATAGTAATTTCTGAAGGCCAATTCTTGGTATTGTCTTAATCTGACAAATATAAAACGCGATTTGATAGGATATTTTTTGCGGGCCAATGTCAATATCATGTCTTCATTTTAAGAGACAATAATTAGAAGAATTGTCTCTCTGGCTATTCCACCTGGTAATGAAGCAGGCGATAGCAATCGTAAGAAACATTTGGTGGGCCTTTTGGGTGTTTTTGGAGAAAAAACCGGATGATTCCGAAACCAGTTATTTGCAAAGCAGCTGTCTTGATATTTACAATCAATGTATCTGATTACAAATGAACACCCACAACCTAAAGGAGTAATTTCCTTGCACTAAACGATGTTATGCAAAGCCCACGATTATCTGTTTGAAATATGACTATTTGATCTTCAACACAGGATATGATTAACTGATTGATTAGGATTGCTTTCAATGGGCGTAGACCGATTCTTTTAAACGCTGTGATAGAATCCTCAAAGAAATTAATAAAAATGAACGAATGAATGCCCGTTAAATGGATCAACTAGAAAAACAGCTTCTTATGTAATTTCCAAAATAAGTTCGGGACCTAATGATATCGCCAAAATTTGTCAGCCAGAATTTTAACATTTTTTTTGTTTAGTCGTAACCGACAGTCATGTATTACAAGATGTATGGATGTGAATGAGGCAAGGTAATTTTGTAAGGATCGTACCAAGTAACGTTTCTATGATCTCTGCCTTTTGGGAAAAGGCGTGATTTATGTAACTTTTTATATTTGTATTCGCACTTTAAGTTAAATCATTGACATTATTGAACTGTTAGCTATGCGACAGTGACCAAGTGATTATGTAAAGCCTGCTAAGAGTCCCGCTAGCATGTCATTAGTATCCTAGACTCCGTCATACGATTCGCGGCTAGAATTACAATACGACAGTTGCTGGCCAGTATTCTCGACGCGAATATCACTTGAGGGCATTGAGACTAATCGATTAATTATGATAATTTTTATACCTACTTAGTGCTGATCTTGAGGCAAAGAAGAATATAAATGTACCTAGGAATTGAAACTAGTGATTAAGGATAAATCTTGAATGGAAGGAACTAGAAATCATTGACGTCAGTTCTTTTTTCTCATTTTAGGAAATTTGAGGAGAACAGTACTTATTTGTTCTTTATTTCCAACCTATTTTACACATAACCATTGAATGGTTTGAGACAAAAGACAGGCAAGTTCAAAACTTATAGCTTAGTATGTATGTTACTTTCTATCCCCGAATCATACCGGGATGGTCGTTTAATACATTTCTTGTCAATATTCAGACATTGCGTGTCTACAAACCGTTACAGTTCGTTGTATTGACATGTAAAAAATAACATAATTTTCAGTAGTGTTCATGTTTGTTTGGTTTTGTTTTCATTATTGCTTCAATTACGTAGATACACGCTATCATCACTTTCAACAGATTTGTTAGCGTGAATTACTACGACTAAGTATTAAATACTCAGTGTAAATGTGTTGCTGAAAAGATACCTAGTACACTACAGATTACCTTAATAATTACAATATTATCAGAGGTTTATACTTTTTCTAATAAACGATTGGTCATAATAATTTTCTCAATAGAAGACTTGCTTAGTTTTACGCAACTTACAGAATGAGTGAATAAGCACAAACATACATTTTTCGCTGAATAATTAGCCACCTACTTACCTGTTGCAATTAAGCGAACATTTTGATGAGGAAGGAAATGTTACTGTAGAATCGCTGACTGATTACATACAATGTACGGTAACCGTGTTTTAAACATTATTACATTTTAATATCACGAGTTTTATTCGTTTTATTAGCTAAGTTTGTTCGTAATATTAATACGCTGAATTTGCACGGGAGAACTTTTAGAGAACGAGGTAGGTGCAGCTGCTATACAGTTTTACACTTCATTAACAAAACTATGAAAGAACAATGATAGTGATTCGGATTTATAAGAAGCATTTGCGATTTATTGATGTGATTATAGTTATAATCTCTATAAAACGAACTGTAGCTATCGGCTACATGGCTATTTTCAGCTACGTACAATCAAACGGATCTATAAATCGAAGGAATTAGGGGGTCGGGAGATCAAACGCAACAGAGAAATGGAGTGGACGAAATAACATGGGGGTAGGTCAAGATAGGTGTGTGTATGGGTTTTCATACAGCTTTCATACACCTTTATTACAATGTAAATACGCATTACGCACAATGTAAACAACGCTTCAATGGTCCATTATTAACCAAGTTTAATCATACATTTTATTATTGTTTTTACATACTCACCTTACGGAAACAATCGGGGCGTACGGGTAGCCGGTATTCCGAATTAGTAAACACACACTATGTTGTCACAGCACTTTTAACACACAAATTTCACTTAAAAATATTTTTTGGGCCCGGTTTGTGTCAAGCGGTGACAGTTGGTTTGTATTTTTTTGCCGCGGGTTGTCAATTGTGTCCTTGAGGGACGCGGTGGTGTCGCGCCATGTTGTTATGAGGACGGGCGCGTGGCGACTGCGCGCAGCCGCCCCTTGCTCGGCGCACGCGCGCTGCGTCACCCTATCCCGCCCGCACCCGGCCTTCCTTCCTTGTTCCCGAATCCCGGCGTCGTCCTTGTATTAGCTATGATTATACGTGTGCATTATGGTTCAAACATTTTTGGAAATGTTCATTACTTTTGTTTGGAGACATTTGGTAGCATCAATAGATAACAATCTCCTTGTACCTATATGTTTTCATAAAAATTATGGTATCCTGATATAAATGCAGACAAACTTATAAACATCTCTTTTAAGGAAATACCTACCATGAGTTTATTTTTGGATCGACTGTGACCTCTTTGACCTACATAAACACTGAGGGCAGTGTCCCTGGCGGGCTTTATGCTTAAGCTCTTAAACAGTTATGGAGTAAAATGGATCACAGATTCGATTCCCGGTTAAAAACTGATAAAGTATTATGAACTCAATCAACTTTTTGAACCATAAGAAAGGATTTAGGGAGGTAAGTACTAACGCTAATTAACTAAAACTAAAGTCGATCTAGTTTCTTATCCTTATTAAAAGCTTACCCCGATACACATTAATTAAAATTAAATTTTACAAGTCTGTAACCAATCATAAGTTTGGGTTCATTCGATCAGTTGCATCCAGACCCACTGTCCTCCAAAATGTAGTTTCACAACTTTTGTTTATAATCGTAAAGCGACTGCACTTTCATTGTTGTCTGCCGTAGGAGGCGTGCAGCCGCGACACGGGAAGCGATGCATTCAGGAGAGCATCTACCAATCGCCCACCAATCCGCCTACACCCTCCTTAAAGCCTTATTTATTTTACATAAATCTACGCAAAAACAAACCTTAATTCATCGTGCTACGAGTCATAGTAACTGTACAGTAAGTTTGTCTGTTTATCTTCAACGTGTTCAATGGTTTAATACGGGAGTTTCTCGCTTGTTCCGAGTTGTAAGTACAAGTTGATTGCGTGAAAACGAAAGCATGAATGCTTTAATAGGACCTCTTACGAATAAATCTTGTAACGATTTCAAGTCTATATTTTATGTTTCACTTGATTTGGAAGGTATGGAGCTAAGTAAGTAGGTACGTGTACTAGTATGCTGATCGTTTTTTTTTTTAATAAGTAGGTACATAATCATAAGCATCTCGTGCCTAGTAATTGGAATCAACTACTAAACATGGCCTCGACCAAATTGCTCTTGGATAACTTAGTCGCCAAGAGTTTAAAACGTACCCGTAGCCTATTTGGTGCCGTCTGTCCTAAACCAGTGAAATAAGTAAGTAGCTATATAATGTAGCTTACTTTTAGGAACCTACACTATAAGTTAATGTTTGTCGTTTTAGCCGTTGATTATTGCATAATAATCAGGCTTCTTCCGACCACACTTTTATGGCGCTTATTGTCGATGAACATGGTTAACACACCATTCAGTTTGAGAGAGGTTAAACAATAATTTTATTAATAACAATCTTTTGTGAATATTTAGCACAAGAATAACGAAACGTAACTGTGAGACGCAATGAGATGACAACTATGACATTCCTGATAATAAACGTCAAGCGCAGCTGATGGGCCGGCCAGCTGTTTAGTTTCAATTATTCACAAAAATGCCTGAAGACTCAAAGAAAAAGTAAGCAAAACCTTCCAATTAATAGTAATTTATTTATTTAGTCCAGCTTTTCTAACAAATTATGTCAAAATGTTTTCAGTGAAAAGAAAAACGCAAAAGAGCAAAGGGAGCCACGACAGCGGCATCAGCAAGGTAAAGCAGAGAAAAAGGCTGAAAAAGTAGAAGAACCTCAAAGTGCTCCTAAAGGTAACTGCTTATATTTAATATCAACTCATCTGAATAAAGTTTTAACCATTGCTTTCACGAAAACTACCTTAATTTTGCAAGTTAAATTCCGCATAAAACATAATGAATTTAGGTAAGTCTAAATTGATGACTTTCTGATTAAGTCAATTGTTTCTACTCCTTTATGAGGTTACCAAAGATGAATAATTCTTTCAGATTTTATTAATTATATCATAAAGGCATACATGACTTGTTTTCATTACCCGTAGCTAAAGATGTATTATTATCCAGTTACAGTGCCTCAAAAACCACCAGTATACGAAAGTCCACCTCCAGAGTTCTTCAAAAACTTGAAAAGGGAAACTGATGAAATTCTAAAAATCACTGAAGAAGAGAACACCAAATATAAGAAGAAAGAAATACAGAGTAACTGGTCTAAGTATGAAGTGCCCATTGAGAGTTATGACGAAATTGATGAACAGGAGAACTTGGGCGCTGATTATGAGGTAATAACTACTATACATAAATATTTATTATTATGTTTGATGTCTTCATGGCATTTAAATTAAAAAGAAAATCTAAATACTTAAAATGATGGAAAAGATTTTGATAAACATTTGTTTATTTAAACAAATCTGGCACATTGATTTTGCAAGTCTGTTATTTCAAGTCGAAGTAATATCCTCACATATTCCATCCTTATCTATAAAGTTAAATAAAAATAAATGTACACAAGTAAACATATGAATATTTTTGCTTTACAGAAACTCATAGAAGCACCGCTTTCTGTAGGTGGACACTTCCAATTTAAACACGAAAAGTCTTGGGACATAAACACAGGCCCATCACCATATGACAAATATTTCGACATCAACATGGAAGACCTCAACATAGCTATCTGCACCATACCATTTAATGAAAGAAATAACATTGAACAAACTTTATTCAATGATACAGATTTACTAACAATGAATAACAGATCAACTAGGTTTAAACAAAAATATTTCAATGACAAGTCATTTTCAACACCAGAAATGGAAGCACAAGATAAAATACTAAGTAGTTTACGAGACACAAAGATGAATGACAATAAGACAGAGAATAAAGATATTGAAATCAAAACTGATGTTAGAATCCCACCCTTTACTGAAATTAAACCTAGTTTAACCGATGTAAATCTAGAATTTAACACCGCTACAATAGACAGCAATAAAATTGTAGAAGACAATTTACAAGTGGAGAAACCGACTACAGAACTGGAAGTAATTGAGAAAGATGATTTAATTTTTGTTAAACCTAGCAAACCTAATTTTGAAGCTGATAAGTTAGAAGCTCAAAGTAACCAGGTTCCTGAAGCAGCAGCCATTTCTCAAGTTGAAGTAAAACCAGCTCCTGTAGAAACTAAAGTTGTTCCTGAAGTCAAAGTGACTAAGGTTGTGCCTCCACCTGAAGCTAAAGTTGCAGTAATAGAGACTAAATTAAGTCAACCCACCGCTACAGGTAATGCTAATCTTATTTATATTGTATCTTTAGTTTACCAGTTATACCAAATTTGAATGACAAAATGTATGGATGTGAATGAAGCAAAAGATTTGTGTACAGCCAAACCCCTTGGGAAAGAGGCGTGATTTTAATGCTGGTGTGTAATTGAAATGACTTACCCCCAGTTTCTGAGTAAATTTAACGGTAGTTTATCTATTCAATAGCTTGTTTTATGAGTTTTGACACTATTTATTCAAAAGTGTCAGAACTCATATAAAAAAGCTAAATGTACCTTAGACATTGAGTTATGGAGAGCCAAGAATTTGCCATAAAAACTATTTATATTCTGACTGATTTGAGTGTGTCGACGCGTAAAAGTACCTGGTTCTACTATTAAGCAGCATAGTTCTCAATAACAGTGTGAAGTACTCTTAAAAAGGTTTTTCATGTGAACCCCTGAATAATTATCATTAGAATGACATTAAATAGGTAAATAAAACAATGCAATATTTTATGTATAAAGAATTTATTTCATAAATTTCAGTTGCTGCAGGACCAGTGGAACCTAAGAAGGATCCAGTCATAGAATCTCCAGAGGATCTTGAAAAGTGGCTCGACGACTTCTTGGACGGTTAAAACAGAGCTTTAATAAATCGCCTTTAAAACGTAGGCAAACAATAACAATATTGTGCAACAATTCATAAAATTAATATATTGAAATGTCATTAAAAATGTAAAGGATAGTAACAAAATAATAATGTACTGATTTATTACTAATTTACCGACATTACCAAAATGTTGTGATTTTCACACGTTTAAATCGAACACAAAACAGTAGTTGCATATTTTCGTAACTAAAAATAGTTACTCTAACTAGTCAGAATAGACAATGAATGTTAATAAAAAAAAATAATACACAATAATGTTTACTGCAACGCCATTGCATGTTACAGTTGAAAGCATATGTTACCCTCAATTTTATTAAGATACGCATAATAGTCGTAATAAAATTGTTGACTTAACGAAAAAATATATTTATATAATCGAATATGTACGTATCCATATGCCTACTTAATCATGTTTCTAAACAAGATTAAATATTTTGTAATGGGATAATCAATAAACATTTCATAATTATTTAAAACCGCATTTCATTAGAACGTAATGTACTTACCTAACTACATATTTTTAATAATTACTTACACATAGGTGGGTACCTAGTACCCACCTATGTGTAAGTACTATTTACTTGGTAAAACTAAGTAAAAGCAAATGATAGACTTCTCTTATGGTGTGCACTGTAACATTGGGTTATTTATAAACTTCACTGAGCTTAAGACAAATATAAAAGACTAGTAGCAGGCCCTGGCTTGGCCGGGTTAACGTGGTAATGGATACTAAAATCTTCCTCGAGGATGTTCCAAGCTGCACGAAATTCTTTCAGTAGATTTTGAGTTAATCGCATATCAACAGGCAGACAGAAAGACGCGTCTAAGTTTTATTTATTATGCGTAATGATCTAATGATCATTCAAAGCTTTATTATAAGTGCGAAACAGATAGAATCATTTTTTAGCTCTCCTATTATGTAGATAGAGTACCACTTCATTAGCACTTGATTCTCGAATAGCAGGACATTGAAAAATAAATTATAGCAGTTCCACCCACCTCGTATACCGCAGATTCTCAGTTGTCTGAGCAGTACTTAGGTCTTGTTCTTTCTGTCGACTAGCCCTGGCGTCGTACCTATAGGCTTTATTTCATTAAGTTCTAAAATATTCTAAATGAATCATTCAACATTCGAATCTTACATTATTCTAGGCAATTTGCAAAGATTACAGTGCAAAACATGTGTTATTATTAAATAAGTATTTATTACAATTTTGTACTAAAATATTTTGTTACATACTAGCAATGTACATTTTTTTCAGTTATATCTTAGATATTAATTAGATTTGGCTTCTGTTTCAGTGTCTGTGGTTGCTTGTCTTGGAAAGCCGCGAACCTCGTTCTCTTCCAGACCTCCATCGTCAAGTGGTAAGCATCAGTCCATCCAGTCTTCTTAAACCATTTAAGCACACATGCTAAGCTTTTTATGCATAGGCAAACACTAGGTTTAATAAAAGATTGTAGACAGACAAACGCACACTTTGAATATTGACTACATTTATTTATTTAACATCTTAACTTGCTAATAAATAAAAACAAAATCCCATATCATTAAAAATATTACATAGCACGGATCATTTTTAATGGTCCAGATCCAGTAGTAAAATAAAATACTAGTGCAGTAAAACAACAAAGTTTCCATTTTATTTATAAACCAGTTTTAACTAACTAAAATTATTATTATGAGTAAAATTACTTTATATATGATACATGCTCAGTCATTACTACAAGAACAACAGATTCAATAACGGTTGTAGGAATTATACGAATGGTGATATTGCTGCCCACCCCTGCCATCGTAGTCGTAGTTCGGCCGCCTCGTGAACTGATTCTGCTGGTTCTCTTGTCCCGGCTGCTGCAATGTCTTCGCCCGCGCTGCCAACTGCGACACCAACTGTGCTGGAGTCAGGTGAGAAATTGAAATAGGAGCTCCATCGCCAATACTGCCACTCGGGTTGAAAATAGATTTAGAATTAACTAAATCCTGCTCCACAACTTGAGTATGAATACTAGAAGTAAAGTATTCAGGTTCAGTAGAAGTACTAGCATCGTGATACTTGGTAGCTTCCCGGATCTCGCAGACGTCGCACTGGGGTTTTGTCGTCTGAACCACAGCATCTTTCATATCTTTTGGCTGCTTCTTTTTATATTTGGAGACGACCTTGTCGAGTCCAAGTGTAGAGATTATGCTTTCCACGAGTTGTTTAGTCTGCTGAGCTGACGAAACCGAGCCTTTGGTGAAGCTGAACTCCGTGACTGCTTGTCTCTTCAGCGGCGAACAATACTTAGGCGCTAAATATTTGTCATCTTTTTCCATGTTCATCTTGTTTAACACCAAACGATTTGGCAGTAGCAATTGGTCCAACTTGGATATTGCTTGATTGCACCGAGTTAACACTGTGAACACAAAATTGGCACTTTTTTCATCCAACTGCACTGATAGACAATAAGGTAATACACAAAGCAAAGTTACAACAGAAAAGTCGAATGACACTGCACTAACGTTTTGATCTGTAATTATCCAGCATGATTTAACTTTTTATATCAATCAAAATAAAAAAATAGACCAGATAAAATTAAATATACTATTTTTATTACAGAACAAGTTACATACTGTAGTCATTGTCATAAAAATACATGCAAAATACAAAGATAGCAATAAATACCCACCCATAACCCTAGTTTTTGTATCCATTTGAGTAGCAGTCGCACCTGTAATATTATAAAAATGCATTGATATTGGGATGAACATTTACAAAATGTGATAGAAATTACAAAACCAAATCCAGTTCCTCATCATACCTTTATTTGGAGTGAGCTTAAGGTAATCTTCTTGTGAAATTTTCCCCTCCGCCACTAACTGAAACATCCATATATTATTGTAAAACAATTCAAACAATTAAAAATAATATACACCATTATGAAAAGTATATTTACTTGTGCCAAAGCATCATATGGTGTTGGAGCATCTGCTGCGGAGGATTTAGGAGCTGGAACCATGGATGGTGGGGCCGGGACTGGGTTAGGTCCTAGCACTGGCATAGGCATATTGCCTGGCTGTGCCTGTGGCACTCCATAGTTATATGGATCAGGGAAACCACTACCATAAGCTGGAACTTGTGGGTAAGAATACCCAGGCATAGCTCCGGGGAACTCAGGGTGCATCGGTGGTGGACCGTACTGTTGCACCAGTTCAGGCTGATATGGCACGTTTCCTTGAATATAACTAGAGGAGGCATTTGAATCTTTTGGATACAGAAAAGTGTCATTGCGGCGTGGTGATCGTGAATGTGACCGACGTGATCCGTATCGTCTGCGAGGTGATCTTGAGCGCCGTTGTTGACGTGGACTGCGGCGACCAGGACTGTATCTCCGTGGACTGCGACGCACAGGGCTACGTCTTTGAGGGCTGAAGTTTCTTCTCACATTCTTAAAAGGACTATACCTTCGGGCAACAAAACGATTCCTATTGAAAGAAGGGCTTTGGTGTCGAAAGTTTCGTCGGGGACTACCGTTGGGACTGCGCCGCGGCCGAGGACTATGACGAACAGGACGGGGACTACGACGATGACGAGGACTATGGTGTGAACGGGAACGGTGTCGTTGTTGCGAAGATGGTGAATATTGCTCTGTCATTGACTTTGACGATTCTTGCTCCAGCATGTCCTCTTCAGCAGGAGTAGGCTCCATCTTGACATCTTTTTTTTTTTCTTCGTCATAATAATCGTCGAGTTCAGTGCCAGGTGGACGTAGGTCGTCAGAAGATTCCAAACTCTTTGCTAAGAACTGCTGCACTTTCACTTCTTTGTCTTTTTTGATAGCTTTATTGGTTTTGCTAGGATCTCTTCGACTGCCCGGTTTAATAAAATTATCGAGCTCCGACTTTTCAGGTGTGTCTGGTTTTTTCCACCGATATTTACTGTCAGCAATGACGAAAGGTCTCCTCTTTTTGGCCTTGGGCTTGGGTTTGGGTTTGGGTTTGTCTTCGCCATTATCTTCGCCTATCAGCTCGCGGAGATCGTTCACACTGTCTAGCGCCTCTGCGTTAATGCGAGATCGTGCTTCCCGCTGGTGCGAGGAAGGACCGATAACGTCTTCCCAACACTCATCTATAACACTCAAACCTTCCATAAATTCATCTTTTGTAAAATCGTCGAAAAAATCACTGGGTATATTGTCTTCCCCTTCGCCCATCTCCGTCCCTTCATCTCTTGGAGTCTCCATGAGAAGAAGTAAGAACACGGGTCAACACAAAATATTTTGTTAGTAGAAATAATGTATTTAAACCTACGAAATTGTTTTTAAAATACAAGAGGCTTATCAGATTTACAATAAGAGTATTTACATTATTTTCTAGGCACAAAACTATATAATAAAACTTCTATTACTTATTTACCCTTCTGCTGAAATAATGTTTCGTTTACAGTCTATTATCACGTTTATTTTACCAACTTGCCGATCGAAATTCGGATGGCAATGGTATCAAAAATCCAGACAGTAGTCTGTCATTCATAATTTTATGACATCTGTGGCGGCTAGTGCAAAAGCAAAAGGAACATTTAAATTAAAGATCACTATTCAAGGGTCGTCAAACAACGTGATTTTGCGTCAAATCGTATCGTTCATAACGAGCTTTATTTTTTGTCTATTAGTATTTAATGTTTATACTTTTCAATATTTTTAATCTGTATTACAATGACAGCAGACAGGTCGGGAAAATAAGCGGCGTTGCATATCGTAAACAAGTTCAAGCGCGAAGTTTTAGAGTGCATAGAACGTTGTTATTTCTATAACTTCGTATGAAATAATGCAAAAATGGAGTGTACACAAAGATTGGAGTGTACTCAAGAGTTATACGATACGCACACTCAAAGAGTATGCCCGGAACAGGTAAGTTGATTGGAGTTAGTTATAACGTATTTAGCTATTTCTTATGTATTTATTGCATGACAGAGATAAAAATTGCCGGTGATTGCGGTAGCTAATTGATAGTGTTTTCCAATAGGCATTAATATCTTGGTCATCATTATCAATAGGTACATAATCAAAATAATAGCTCCTCGCCTCACTCAAGCTATAAGCAATCCAACTAATTATTTTACAACCAAAAGTAATGTTGTCCCGTCTGTAACCTTTTAAAGCCTAATTTACAACCCAAGTCACAGAAAATTTAATTTTATAGTTATGTATAGTGGTAGATCTCTGTATAAAAGGATCACAACATATTTTTTTCAATTAATAACCCCATAATACCTAGTTAAAGTTGTGAAGTAGCGAATTACATGGCTTATTAAGACCTTAGAAATAAACAAAGTATATTTTTTATGTATATTTAGGTATTCCTGCATATTATGATAAAAATATTGTCATAAAGTATGTTATGGCCATTACTATAATGTCTGGATATAATTTAAAAAGTTATGAAAAAAAAAATGGTTTAAAATTTATTAATCCACAATTATGCATACAAACATATGTTTAATGTATTTGTTTTGTTTCTAGATTGGGTTCTTGGGTATATGTGGGGCAAAGCACCCAGTGCTAAGAGGCCCCAACAAAATAGGAAGAGACCCACAAACTTGCAGTATTGTATTGAACCTGAATGTAAGTATATTGTAAATAAATCAGGTAAGACAGGAAAAGTCATAACTTTGGCTGTTAAGGGCAAAATCTTATACAAAAGTAAGGAACCAACAAATCTACCAATGGATAGAAGACATCTGTTTAATATTACAACAGTTTATAAATGTCTATGTTCTCAGTTTTAAATTTTTCTAAATATAATCTAAAAATTCAATAGTATAATCTTATTAATTGTTGAAAAAAAATGCAGTTGTCCAATATTTTAATTGACACTGTTGTTTGTTTGTTTGCCATATGGTTAGTGGTCAACCTAGTGTCAAAGTTGTTCAAGCCGCCACATCGCCGCCATCCACAGATCGTTTACCAACCTGTGAGAGCAACTGGCTATGGGCTATACCTTAATTCATAATAATATACACTCTATGATAATAATCTAATATGATGCGGGGTTTAACCCAAACATGCATCATCAACCTTGACTTATACACCTAGATAAGACAATAACTTGGCTTTTCCAACCAGTTACATGAAACATAGTCTTAAGTTTGACATTTAACCTTATTACTACTATGCATTGGCTATAATCTTCATTATTAATTGTTTTATTAAATAATCCACAAATTTCAACTTTCTATGCTCAGTATTTCAGTAGTATTGGTATGATTGAGTAACAAACAATTTTACATTTGTTATATTAGTTAGGATATCTGTTTTTTCTTGTATTTTATTTCATAAAAAATACCTGGATAGTAGTAGTAAATAGCCTTAGTAAATAAATGTTTTTTGTTTGATAATTTATTTTTGTGTTTTTTTTTCTAGTCTGTATCAAGACAACATGCTGTGATAAATGTATTAAATAGTAAAGAGTATATGCTCATGGATTTAGACTCTGCAAACAAAACTAAACTATTAAATGTAAGTATGTGACAGTGTTAGCAAAATTGCTATAAATGTTATCTCACAATAATTATCTTTATATGAAACTAGCTGACCCGCGCAATTTCGCTTGTGTCACATAAGAGAGAATGGGTCAGAATTTTCCACGTTTTTGTAACGCTTTTTTACGGTTACTCTGCTCCTATTGGTCGTAGCGTGATGATATAAAATATGCATTTTTTTCACGAAAAATATTCTTAAAATTATTTATATCTCTTAATATAACGAAGTCGCGCTAAGGCATATCCGCCATTAAAACAGTTGCCATGACAACGGAATTTTGTTAATTTAATGTCATTATCTGGGGGCACGGAAGTGCCCCCGCAAGTCGAGCAAAAAAAAAGCGGCACGGCCGTAACATCCTTTTCTCGAAGCAATTCGGGCTATTTTTGACACCCCTATAATTTCGTTGTGGATGAAACAAGAAGCCTGGATTTTCAGCAACTTATCAGTCATTGTATAAACACGGTATATTTAAAATTTCAGTCAATTTGAACCAGTAGTTTAAGAATGACAACTTGTTAAAATTTTGAATTTTGTCACTCACTGATTCACTGACTCACTGACTCATCGATCATCAAAAGTCTAAGGTACTTCTAGCATACTTAGAAGCTTAAAATTTAGAATACAAATAGGGTTTAGTGTCTTAATCATGGGAAAAATTAAATATTTACTAATTTCGGTCCAGTTTTCTAAATACACCAACTGCAACAATAACTTTGTAATCCCATATAAATGTATAAGATTACAAGGTTACATTTGCAGTTAATGAATTATTATTACTGTAGAAAATAAAATAAATAGGTGTAAATAGGTACCTACTATATGAGGCATAACGGGAGGGGGTATAGGGTGGGTAAGGGTGTTTAGCCCATGAAACTGAACAACGTTCCCATAGGAAAATATGTTGAATTATGAAAAAAAAAACGTCTTTCCATACAAATTGGACTTATGTTCGCTCTACAAAAAGAAGTGAGATGCCATCAAAAACATTCTGTAAAAACCTCAAGTCTCGCCGTAAAAAGTTGTGAGATCTATATAATACCAAGTCGATTAATCTATTTAGTCTCTACTTAAAGGACCTTCTGTCTTAAGTTATTACGTATGTTATTATCATGCCAATTAAAAAAAATACCTTTAAAACAAATAGATCGACTTGGTCATCGCAAGAAAACACAAATTCGCCATTAACATTTCAGGAGCATTAACTTCTCGTCGTGCTGATTAGTGTGATACATACTAATAATTAAATCATGCGATGGCCAGGTCGGTCTATTTGTTTGAAAGGTATTTTTTTTAATTGGCATGATAATAACATACGTAATAACTTAAGACAGAAGGTCCTTTAAGTAGAGACTAAATAGATTAATCGACTTGGTATTATATAGATCTCACAACTTTTTACGGCGAGACTTGAGGTTTTTACAGAATGTTTTTGATGGCATAATATTGATTATTCGCGACTTCGTTCGCCACCTGAATTTTCCCGGGAAATGCGTCATTTTCCCGGGGTAAAAAGTAGCCTATGTCCTTTCTCGGGTATCAAAATATCTTCATATTTCATGCAAATTGGTTCAGTAGTTTAGGCGTGATTGAGTAGCAGACAGACAGACAGAGTTACTTTCGCATTTATAATATTAGTATGGATATTTTGCCCCCAATAGCATAATGATAAATTAAAAATTTTGAAATATCTATAAAAAATGAATCTTACATAAAACTATTCATTTGACCTTATTACTTCAGAAAAATAGCGAAAGATGTACTTTAATGAATATGTAAAATTATAAACCTTCATTAAAAATAAAATTCGTACTTGAAATATACATTATATTACAAGAACATCTAAAAACAGTTTATCCAGTATAAGACATTAATAAAAACGTATATTTATTTCAGAAAACTCTCCAACCATACATACCTCATCCAATAAGGAACGGTGACACGGTACAATTCGGAGATATATTCGGTATATTTAGGTTATTGGAGGAAGACGATGAGCTACCAATGACACAGGCTATAGACATACCCGAGACACCGGTGCCGACGAGACAAGTATCTAAGTTAACTACGACTACCACTACTATGATTCCTGAATCACCGGATGTTAGTGACAAAGTATGTATTGATTTGTTACTTAACTGTCATTTTTAAACTCCTGTGATAGTCTTTCGGAGACTGAAAAGCCTTTGAATTAGTTATACACAAGACTACCTGTGTATTTTCCAAAAAAAAACATTTTCTAACATACTTAAATGAAATCGCGTTCCAGCAAGGGGTAAGAGGGCAGAGAGCAGAGAACGTCACTTTGTACGATCCTTACAAACTTCCTTTGCTTCATATATTTATCAACAAAAAAAACTGTAAACCAAAAACTTGTCTCACCCAAAAACTGCTTGAAATTTCCTCGTGTTTTAATAAACACTCCATTTGCAGAGTCGCTTGGAAAAATAATAAAGATATAACGATACAATTTACTCTCCCAACTTTTCAGGACGACTCGTTCCAGACGCCATTACAGAAAAAATCCGAAAACACAAGGTTATCAAGTGGACAATTTATAAAACCTTTCGGAAAATCTATAGCAATACATCCAATAAGCTCTCCTAAGACCAACACTAGTCGAGATTCTTCCAAACGTACTATTTCATTTGCCGACCCTAACACTAGTTTGAATGAATCATTGATTTCTTTGAAAGTTGATAAAGAAGATATACATGAAATGGATACGCAAGCACCTTATCCTATTACTCATCCAGTTAATGACAGTACAGATTCAATTTACACAGCTGATACGCAAATGCCAATGAATCACAAAGATTCCCCATCAATACATAGTTTAGACACCCAGTTACCTACCACAGAACATTTGCCTCAAGTATGCAAAATAAGCGACCAACAGGACATGCAATTTGACCTCTACGCAGCTAACAAAGAGAATGACTTAAGTATATTTAACGCTGAAACGCAGCCTTTTATTTGCGAGAAAGACGAACCTTTGATCAATAAGAATACAGTACTAGAAAAAGTGGAAGAATCGCCTAAAAAGGACTTAAATACGTCGAACGATGAGTTGTTATTTGATGAGATTGATGATGGATGTTTTGATGACTTAAATTCGCAGCCGCTACTGCCGCAAGAATCACCTAAACGTAAAGAAATATCAAAAACTGAGGACTTTAAAGATAGCGATGATATTGATTTTGCTTTAACACAAAAGGTAGAAGAATTACCTAGTAAAGAACCAGTGAAAGTAGAATCTAAGCCTACAGCTTCAAAACGAACAGCAAGAATAAAATCGGACAGTTCTACCGATTGTGAAGACCTAGAATTCATGCCTACGCAGAAAATACCCGAACTACCAGTTAGTTCTAAAGAAAACACAAAGAATAAAGGTAAAATTGATAATGATGATGATTCAACCGACTGTGAAGATATAGATATAATTCCTACGCAAAAGATACCAGAGTTAAAACCTAAAGAGGATGATGATTTGACTGATTGTGAAGATGACTTTATAGAACTTAAAAAGTCTGAACCAAGTAAGGAAGCTAAAGTGATAGAATTTGAAGACATGCCAACACAATTGATTGATGTAGATCCTGAAAAAGTAGACCAACCAGCGTTTGAGGATATGGATACGCAAATTGTTGGTGTAGATGAAAGTGCTGTAATCACATCTAATGATATCGATGATCAAGCAACGCAAATCGTAGAGGAAGTCAAACCAGATGACACCGAAGTTAAGAAATCCTTTAAAGAAATAGTCAGTCCTTTTAAAATTCCTTTACAATCGCCTATCAGAGTGAAAAGTAAGGACATTGTGAAAGTAACTAAACCTAAATCTCCCTTAGTTTTAGAAGACGATAATTATTATAACGCTACACAGGATATTTTAGACGATCTATGTACGCAAAGAGAAGGATCTCCTATTATTGTGACTGGTGAGAAATTGAAACCAAAAGGTAGTAAGTCGCCTATTCTTCTTGATGATGACATTGTGCCGAGTTCTGTAGAAGATTATAAAGCTAAAGATATGCTTGCTAATATTGACAGAGATTTGAGTCCTACGAAACCTTTTAAAGGGCAAAAAGCGGCCAAAAATACTTCGGCTCTTACTAGTCAAGAAGTGAGAGATGTCATAGGAGATGCTCCTGTTGCAAATCTCAAAAAGGTTCCAAGCGATTCGTCTTCTGATATAGAATCTACTCCAAAAAAAGTAAGGACTTTTATATTCACTGATAGTGATCTACCGAACAGTCAAGAAATACATACAAACATACATCATACTAAATCGATCGCAACTGAATCTTCAAGTGAATCTGAACCGGAGAATTCCGAAGAACAGTACACTCCATTAGTACACAAAAAGAAAAAAACTAATAAAGTCGTGAAAATAGATTTGACGAAAAAGTTCAATGTTGAGAAACTGCCTGAAAGAATTATTACTAGAGTGAGAAAACCTACGGTGAAAATGGAGGAGAATTTACTTAATAATAAAAAAGCAGCAACAAGTATGTTGAAGCCAAAGTTCTTGCAGGAACAAGAAGATCAGATAAGTGAGGAAATTATCAAAGAAAATGTTTTAAGACTCAAAACTTATGTGAAAGGAAAGGCTTCTAAATCTGATAGCCCTCCAGCTAAAGATAATGAAGAAAAACACAATGACACGAAAAATCAAATTGAAGATATACCTAAAGAAATGGAAATTAAATCTAAAGAAATTAAGAATGAAACTAAAAAGACCGAATCAAAATCAACAACAAAAATTGAACCAAAAAATAAGCTTAACGAACTTAAAGAGAAAATCAAAGTTAAAATCGAAAAGCCCAAAAGTAAAAAAGAAAGCAAAGATACTAAGCCCAAATCGGAAAGATCTACACGTAAGAGCAAAGAAGAATCGAGCCGAAGAAGTAGGCATAAGTCTCCTGTTGCAACTAACGAAGATAGCCGAATAAGCGAGAAACAGGACAAAAGTAAATCTGTAGACGAACCAAAATCCGACGCTAAAAGCACTAGAGTAACAAGATCTAGGAGAAAAGATAAAGATAACACAAAATCTCCCGAAAGAAAAGATACTACGGAAAGTAAAAGAAAAAGGTATACAAAGAAAAAAGATGAGCCAAAACAATCTTTTTCACCTGAAGTCGAAATACGGAGAAGTAAGAGACAGGCTAAAGCGAAATCAGACAGCCAGAGCATGGACCCTCCTAAATCTATATTAAAAAAGAGTACCTTAGAACAAAGTACTGTGTACAATGTTTCATCAGGAGGGGAATCCCCTAAGAATAACTTATCTTTAAAAAGGTCGCTAGGTGATGATACGGAAGTGCCTAGTCCTAAAAGAACGCGAGCGTTTGTAAATAATGTAAATAGTAGCATAACGAATTCATCTTTGAGAGCGACGCCGGCCAGGACTTTGAAGACCCAGCATGTGTTGCTCACGGCATTCCCTAGTGTCGAAGTTAAAACTAAGTTGGAGAAATTAGGTTAGTATTTTTTATTTCGATTTGTTCTAGAATATCGTGTGTATTATGTGACTTCTGCTATAATAGCCTTCAACCTTTGGTTAGTGTTGTTTTAAACCCATTTCCCTTAAAGTGATTGTAACATTTTGAAGATAAGCTATGATAACTTTAGAAACTCTCATTCCTTCACTGACTTCATTCTATTTGAACCACTATGGTTTACCTTACGACTATAAAATAGTATCTGACGACCTTGTCTACATAAAAAGCAGAAAACTTATGAGAGAATTCAAAATAATTATCACTTGGCAATGAAATCTTTCATGCCTTAGATTATTTGAGATTTTTTTAACACATTTGTTGAAGGAACGCAAAATCTCTAACCCACAGTTGGTCAGCGTCGTGGAATCAAGGCTTAACCCCTCCCTCGTTCCTTAAGGAGACTTTTGCCCACCTGTGGGACAGAGTAATTTATAATTGACATGTTGTTATTTCAGGAGCGATAATAGTAACCGATGTAATGGAATGCAGCGTGGTACTAACACTACAAATAAAGAGAACGTTCAAGTTGTTATGTGCGGTGGGTCTCGGCCGTCCTATCGTAGGACCGAGCTGGGTGCAGGCCTGCGCTGATACTCGGATGATTGTTGGTAAGTAAAACATTTAAATCTAGGTTAAGCACTTAAACAGTAATTATGGTTTGTTGAACTACGAAACAGTTCGGTTAAGTTAACTAAATGGGCTTGGTGGGTAAGTTTTAAAAGTGTAACAGACATTTTTTTTCGTAATTCTTCTTTCGTTTTTCTTTAGGGGAGACCTTTTTTTTGTGTTGAGTTAACTTGCTTATTAAAATACTCTTGAATGTGAGTCGCCTACATCCATATTATCATTTTTGATTTTATATTGATTTAGATAAAATGTTACGTAGCTAAAAAAAGATTACTTTACACCTGCTACTTCGGACATTTTGACATAATTCTTTCTTATGAAGACAAATATCGACGTTTCATCGTTTATCATTCAATAGATCATTCATAATACATTATTATAATTTCAGATCCCTGGTTATACCTGGTGAAGGACGAGGCAGCTGAGAAACGGTTCCAGTTCAATCTGGAGCGAACATTGAACGGCAAGCGCAACTTCTTGGAGGGCTACAACGTGTCTTCCACGCCCAGTGTGCAGCCTAACGCTACTGAGATGAAATGTAAGCAAATTACGACCAATATGACAACTTTTAGTTTCGCATGAAAGAGATGCCATTGATATATACCATAATTGTAATATAATCAATTAGATTTACCAGACAGCTTCGCTCGCGTATAAAAAAAATTGCTTATGTTTAACCTTAGATCTTGTAACTATATATCTCTGTGCGTTATTTCATCAAATTCGGAACTTACAAACTTACAGACAGACAGATTATGAATAACCTTTTCCTAAGTCATCATTTTTCAAATACAAAAAAGCAAGCAAATGTCACAGTATTTAAAAAAAAATTAAGCATTTCATGAATCATATTTAATATAATTGTATTCGTAGGACTACAGGGTTTTGTAAAATGGTTTAGGGCCATAGATAGACCATATAGACCCGCGAATGCTTTATTTAAGTGAAAATCATTTCAAAATAGTTCATTTATTGTTCCATTTTCTTTCCCCAGTGATAGTGGAATGTTCAGGCGGCTCCTGGAGAGAGGGCGGTCGCAACTGGATATGCGTGTCCTGCACCAAGGACCAAGCGCTATGGACCGGCCTCAGGTGTAGGGGAGCCAAAGTCGTCTCCACTGAGTTCATTCTCGGAGGTGTTCTTAAACAAAAGATTGATATTAATAACACATTGTTTCCATAACATTGGTTTTTGTAGGAAAGATATACGATGAAAGACGTTTTTTAAATAGTGTTATCTGTGCCGAAATGTCGAGAAAACCAGTGAATATTTTGCATTGGTTTAATACAAGAACGAACTTTCTATGGTAAAAGGCGTTTTTTTATATTAGAGTTATCTGTGCCGAAATGTCAAGAAAACCAGTGGATATAGTGCATTGGTTGATGTAAGAAAGTTATACCATGAAAAAGTTGAACGATAATAGTGTTGCCCTGTGCCGAAACTTCTAGAAAACCAGTGAATATTGCGCATTGGTTTATGTAAGAATGATAAACGATAAACGACGTGTGAACGAGAAGAGAGTGTTAGCTGTGCCGAAATGTCAAGAAAACCAGTAAATTGTGTGTGATTGTGTTAAATTCATGGGTAATTTTGGATAAAATAAGTTCCGTAGAGTCATTATGACCAGTGAAAGTCAAAGTTCAAATTAATCGTGATATTTTTTATGCTGTTAGTATCTAGCCTTCTTAAATAAGCAATAGTTTCATCTCTGAATAACTGTTGGTTACTTTATCAGGTAAATAATTGAAAAGAAGAAAAAAAAATCAGTATTTTTCGTATGTCAATTTATTTTTCGGATAGGTTAGCCATAACTTATCCACAAGAACAAAACAAGCCTCAATTATTACACATATAACTGTCTATAGTAATTAGATTGTAGTATGTAACATCATATTGATAATTTGTATGTAAACTGAAAATGTCTATTTTGTGTGGAAAATGGACTTAAGGCTTCCAGTTATCATGTTTATGTCTTTCGGGTCTTTATCTACTTTTTATCTGTTGATTATTGATTTGTACAAAACCTCTCGCTACAAAATTTCAATTAGTTGCACGGGAATTGTTTAAGAAATATAATTTTAATGAAAAAAGACGAGTCTCACTATTAGATTAGCCCTTAAAATTTTCCATGTAAATATTCTTTATGCTGGCAAATTATATGTACTCGTTCCACTATATTTTTCCATCACAATGCATTAATAGCTTTAAGTTACAGTACCAAAATATAAATAATGTTCTACAATACAAATTATTGAGTAAGAATCAGTCATTATTTTAATATATCAACATAGTACACTAACTATAAAGGTATTATAACATTTAAAATTATAATGGTTTCTTTATATTTGAGTAGTTCTTCGCTATATGAAAGTAGATCTTTTAACTCCAAAAATGATTTAAATATTTTTTAGATTATAATTATGTTGCATGTGACTTTAAAAATTGATTTTATGTACATTCTAGCGTTTTAAATGACATGAATTATAACGAAAACAATGGTTGGTTTCACCATTTATAAATATGTATCGGATAGCTTAGCCAGTGGATAATGACAGGATTTTCTTACTTTTGCTGCCATTTAAACTGTCGGATAGGTTATTCGATACTTATCTAGTTATTGTGACACTGGCTTTAAAACACTTAACACATCACTTGATTGCCGGTTAACACAAAAATGTGATGTGAAGTCGATTTGAGTTTTGTTGCATCGTTTACAACCATGCAGTAGCTTTCAATATATTGTTGTTGCAAATAATAATAATAATGATCTTCTTTTCTAATATGTACCTGGACGTTTAATGTTTTGTTTTTATAATGTTTGATTGGAATATTTAGTAATTGATGTTTTTTAGTTGCGGTCCTTAAGAATTTTAGATAGAACTTGGGATGTTAACAAGCTAACAAAAAAAACTATTTAATTAATCCGTCGTGTTTCTTTCATCACAAAACAACAAAATGATACTTAGTTCGAAAAAAATTAAGTTACGAAGTGGAGGCTAATGACGTCACGGTGTCGGACATTATGTTCGATACTTTTCAACTCAATTTATTGTCGTAAATATTTCATTATGTACAAGAAAAGAACGTGTATAATATTTTTAACAACCTACCTATCAAACGAACTAAAAAAACATTGTTAACATCCATCCATTGTAAAAAGATGAGCAATATATATCTAAGTGTGGAAGCCGCTGTGTGTGGATACTGTGAATGATTTTATTGATAAAAGTTATAATCATAGTTTACGCATTTGTATAAATATCATTCTATGATTGTTGTTTATTATTGTATAATACAAGCATTTAGTTTTATAGGGACTATTATTTCTTATACATCTACCCCGTTCCTAAATTGTAATATTATTAATATTTAATTAGTAGTTGCGATAACTATCAAGGAGTACCTTCTTCAGGGATTATCAAATAAAACAACATTTACAATACAGAGTTATATTTACAAATAAAAACAAAATACTGGCGAAACAATAGTCATAAAATTATTTATTACAAACAGTATGTACAGTGGAATGCGAGAAATGAAATTATATAGAACTTAGTTCAAATACACAAAACTATTTATGAACAAGATACTTAGTCATTATTATAAAATAGACCTGAAAGATCGGCCGGTGTTTCTCTTTATGTAGAAAGCCATAAATGTTACATCAGATGCATACAAAATTGGAAACAATGATTGCGACAAACTGCTATTTTATACTAAATGCTTTGTGAAAATGCCCTGTTTTACCTTATAATAATTAGCTATATTGTATTTACATACAAGACTAATACAATTAACATAGAACAGTATATCGATACATCCATATTTTAAAACATAAATTATGAGTTAAATGTCAATGACATTGTAAACTTGGACTTATGTACTTAGTTACTTCATATCATTCACTAAATGCGAATAAAGACAGAATTTCAGTAACCAGTGGGACAATTTTGTGTATGTAGCGACTATCAACAGCCGGATACATATTGTCATATCTATATTGTACGTAACCCTGGTCAGCGCCTCTCGCGGGTGTCGTAGGAACTAATTCTTTAGTACATTATAAATGTCAAATTCTCGATATTCGATATAACCGACTGTAGAACATCGCGCTACTGAGCTAACTACGTTTATTAATAAGCCAGATTTGTACTTGCGAATGCAAGTATCACCTGATGGTCAGAGACCAAAGGATTTAAGAAGGAAACTAAATATTAGGTCGGGGAAAAAGTCGTTTCGCATTTTAGTATGTATGAACTTGCAGTAAAATGGCTTCAAGAATCACAAATGAGTACACGGTTCATTAGGTTTCTTTCAGTAAGCTCGTGAGGTACCCAAATATCGAGAAAAGATTTTATTACAAGTTCATACATACTATAATGCGAAAAGACTTTTCCCCGACCTAATATAATAATGATCTTAGAATTAACTAAAGTTTACATAAAACATTATATGACTAAGCGGCTAACAGACAGTAGCAATGATATTTCCGTTAAATTATTTTGGTAATAAAACTAGATTAAACATGAAACATGGAAGTCATAAGATAAGACCAATTTGAAGCAGTACATAATCTATATAACCGTAGATATTTCTGCTAAAAAAAACAAAACTTTTCAATTGTCTATTTGTAACAAAAACAAATTTTCAACATTTAAACGTATTTCATATTTTTCATAATTTAGAGAGGACATACAGTCTATTGGTCTTAACTATTCAAAAAGTCAATTAGAAGAGAATTAACGTGAATGCATATAATAACCAGAAATATTGGTACAATTTACATTTGTGAACTATTATAGATACATATACGTACAAACTTCTATATTTAAACACAGCATCAGTACAATGACTATACATTTAAGGCATATTTACTTAAACACTATTAACATTAATTTTATAAATTGCACTATCTAGGTCTCAAACAAACACATTTTTACGTATTTTTTTTACGTAAGTCGTTATGAAGGAGACCTTAAATAAAATTAATTTATTTTATATTTAAATTATATTATAACTCAGCGAAATAGCGACTAAACTCAGAAAAAAGTTAAACCGAAAATGAAAAATTTTCATCAAAAAAATGATATACCAAAGAATTTGTGCGTGGTTTAGCACAGTAGATTTAAAAGTAATTCTCTCATATTATTACAAAATTTAGGTTCATAATAATCATAAGCAATCGTTATTTAATATAATAATAAATAACATATCATTGCACGTCTTATTTTTATCTCGACAACACAAAGTCCCGGACATTTGGAAGGCGTGCGTGGGGTCAAAGCCAACACGAAGAGGCTCGTTTAGACGGCTTTAATATTTAAAAAAATAAGATGTCACATAATATATTATTACTACTAAGTTTTCTTTTCTAATAAGAATTTGCGGCAAACATTTAAAATGTCACTTTGTCATTGCATTATATGGTGCCCTTTTTTAATTTGCAGAAGAGCAGTTAAAAACTTAAGAAGTACCTAAATATGGCTATTCTTTTGTCTCATATGTCCTTCTCATACTTTTCTTTTGTGAAAACCATATTATACGTCCAAAGAAGGCAATGTTAAAAATAGTAAGTTTTGTACGGGTAGTACCGTCAAGAGGAACTCTAGTCGAGATCTTTACGTTCCTTTTCACCGAATGTTTAAAATTGGCGTTCCTGGAAAATAAAAAAATATATTTAAAAAATGAAACAATTACAACTTCATATCTATTACGTTAACTTTGAATACAATGGCTATGTACGTGAATCGATACAACCAATGATTTTAAAAAACTAATAAAAAAATAGCCTTTAATGAAAAACTGATTTTGTCACACTCGACATTGTATGTTTCCTTTTGTGTTCTATTATTTAGTTTACGTAGTAAGTTTACGAAGTATTTAACTGATATCTTAACGAATTCTTGTAGTTATTTTAACAAAAGCAAATATTATTATCAGTCAAAACAATAATATTCAATTACAATTGATTAAATCTGAGTACTTATTTCTGTTCAATTAAGCGATAAGTTTACAAGTAAATAATGGATATCTAAAGACTTCCGAGAAAAAGTCATAAAATGAATAACTGGGGTTTTTCCAAACTGATTATATTTATAAATACTTATCTAATGAAAAAAATGTAATCCAGTATTGAGACTGCTAGGTTTGAACGGAAGATTTAAAACAGAAAAACACTAAAAATGGCTCGACCGATTGTAATAAAATTTTCATCTTAACACGTCATTAGATAGTTTAGACTCTATAGTGGCGTTGCGGTCAAGAGTCTGGTGGAAAGTTTAGTCTATTAGTCTAATAAATAGATAGTTAGTTAATGACTTATACAGGAATTTAATTTGGTAATATTATAAACTAGTTCCTTATATTTAAAACAGTTTACCTGTTTATTTACGCCTCAGGGTTTTTCTTCATGAGTTCTAGGTCAGCTTCCATCATATCTTTGACGAGCTGTTCGAAGGTCACCTTGGGTGTCCAGCCTAGCTTCTGTTTGGCTTTCGATGGGTCACCTAGCAGTAGATCCTACAACAAATACATTAGCGTTATCCAACGATATAGCACACGCGGTATGTTTACTATTTTAATGATAACTTAAAGATTGAATCGGTTAGGTTCAGGTTCTTTTATTAATACTAGTTTTGCAGGGATAGTGGTTAAAATTTTCACAGAGCAAATATTTGTGTGATCAAGAAACTATTGTTACATGCTCGTTCGTGCTTTCTTTTGTATGCTTCTAAAGCTATTCGTCATGATAATAATATTTACTTTTAGTGTAACCTGTTCTTGTACCCCATTACCGATCATATTTACTTTAGATTTCCACTTCCTTTTATCATTGCTAGCTTTTAACCATCTATAAAAAAAATACAACAGTAATATTTTCACAGCCACAGTTACTCACCACTTCAGTAGGCCTGAAGTACTTAGGGTTAACTTTAACAAGCAGCTGGTCAGTATCAGCGTCATGTCCGGTCTCGTTGTCCCCCTCCCCGCGCCACGCCAGGCGCCGCCCCACGCACGCGAACGCGCGCTCCACGAACTCTCTCACGCTGTGAGCTTCTCCCGTCGCTACTACGAAGTCTTCTGCTTCTTCTTGTTGTAGCATTAGCCACATGGCCTGGAGAGAACATTAGGATTATAAGCCTTCCCGTGTAAATCTCGATCCTTCGGGAACTCCGGGATAAAAAGCCTATGTCTTATTCTGGGTCTTCAGCTACCTATGTACAACATTACATCGTAATCGGTTCAGAAGTATTTGCGTGAAAGAGTAACAAACATCCATACATACATTGTCACAAACTTTCGCATTTATAATATTAGTAGGGTTAGTAGAATCATAAGAAATAGAAGATCTTTTCATGGCGTGGTAGAACTAATTTAAAACCATCGAGACTGATACCTAACATACTCTTTAAAGAATAAGAATTTATTTCCAGTTGTCCCCTTTAGAACTTTACCCAGAGTTGACAGCTAGGAGTTATCTTCCCACAAGAAAGAGAAAATTAGAGATACGAACCTAACATTATTAAAGAGAAAAAATACTGGAAACAACACGAACACGCATTTTGCCTTCACAGAATATCATATACGATAAATATATAAAAAATACGATTAAAGTATAAGAAGTAATTTCACAATAACAAATGCTAGAAATATAAGAGTAGAACCTGTATGTAATCTGCTGTTGCAATAACCATAATTCCCAAATAGGTTTATGGCAATTTTATGATGGTTTTAACGATGAATGTCTATCATTTACAAAGAGGTGTTACTCGTCAGATTAACGTAGATCCACTTATCTCTCAAAGCTGTTTAACTAACAATTGTGGATTAACGAATCAGGTTGAACACGAATCTTCTCTAATAATTCGAAATACAGACATCAATTTTGCTTTAAGAAAAATGCATACGTAGCTGTGATTTTTTTTTATGTTTAAAGACAACTCCCGCACTAAGGCACTTGTCCCACCGCCAACGATGAACGAGTAACGAGTAGAGCTAGAATTGGAAACGAGTTGGCGAGCCGCGGGGAGCGAGTGCGTAGTTGCGGTAGTTGTGTAGCTCTGCTACAAACGAGTGTGCGAGTGAGGCGAGCGATTACTCGCATCACTGTCATCATCGTAGAGAAATGACAGCTGGTTGCTCTCTCGACGTGTGTTCTAATCGCGCGGGTATCGCTGAGCGATTGTTATCTTTCATGGTTCTGGTCGCTTAACAACAGACTAGTGAAGCGAGTGCTCGCCGTCAGCGTGAACAGTCAGCGATCAACTATTTGTATATGTGTCTCTTTTGTTTACATGGAATACATATCTACTATACGTTTCTTGAACGAGAAAATAGCCGATAGTTTGTCGTTTTCTCGTCGGCGGTGGGACAAGTGCCTTAGAATTGCTCTTGTGTCGCGGGGACTTTTACAAACATACAAACATACGGACACAAAGCACAACCAGACCCGAAACAATTATTTGTGGATCACACAAATAATTGTCCCGTGTGGGAATCGAACCCACGACCTCCCGTTGCAGTGGTATCGGCGTGGCGACCTAAACCACTACGCCACGGAGACAGTCAAATAATTCAGTTCTTTTAACAAGATAGGTATACATACCTCAATATAATCCCTGGCATGTCCCCAATCTCTCTTACTGTCCAAGTTACCAAGTTCAAGATAGTCTAGCAAGCCCAGTGTGATCTTCGCCACTCCTCTCGTGATCTTCCTGGTGACGAAGTTCTCTCCCCGGCGAGGTGACTCGTGGTTGAACAGCAGGCCGTTGCAAGCGAACATGCCGTACGCTTCCCTGTAGTTTATTACTATCCAGTAGCCGTAGAGTTTTGCGCAGGCTGTTGAGAGAAAAACAATATGAATGGCTATAGTTGTGTTTATAAAGGCGGAATTACCAGATAGTTATGATAAGGTCTTATTGCGTGCGATACATAAGAATGGCCATAAACGAAGTCTTTACCAAAACAGCGAGAGGAACTGCGGGACAAAACTTGTAATTTGAATATTAAATATGATTTAAATATGATTCGAGTTACGACACAACACGCAACTGGCAATATTTATATAAATGGTAACATTATAAAGACACGCATGACATATTTTAATTGTTTATTTTAGCATATCTATACTTATAATAAATCTGTAGAGAGGTCAATTCTGTACATTGAATATATTTAAAAAAAAACCAATGGGGGATGTTTAGTAACGGATACTGATACCGAATCTGCAATTTATAATTTTCTTTTCTGTCTGTCTGTCTGTCTGTCTGTCTGTCTGTCCTCCGTCTGTATGTGTCGCTATCACGTAAAAACTACCGGATAGAATGCGCTGAAATTTGGTATATGCATAGAATAAGTAGTGGAGCAATTTCTAGGATACTTTTTATCGCATAAAATTTCATAGATTTTTAGAAAATTGAAAAAAATACGTAGAAATCGTTTGAACCTGCGTTTCCCTAAAGAGACCATAGATGGCGTTGCAATCCATTTCACAACATTCGCATATAGTTAACGCGGTGCCATCCGTATCGATACCTGTTGTTCTCACCAACCAATAGATGGCGTTATAGTCTGCAACACAGCATGTTTTTCCTAATTAATTTATTTTGATTGCTTTATTGTAAAAAAAAACGTTTAAAACAGGCTATACATTTATAAGATTTTCAAACATAAATGTTGTATGATATATTACACAAAAATGTTGGTTTACGTGGGTCCGGTGCGCTCGGGATATACTAGATGGCAAACCGAGTAATTTCGTTTGTTGTCGCCCCAACTAACAGATGGCGTAGTAGTTCGTATCACATAACCAAATTAATTGGTTGCATTAAGGAAATAAATTTTAAACCAGTGTTATGATAATTAGAAATGTCAAGATACCTATCTCCTTATCAAGAGAAAACGTTTTCATACACCATAATCGTAGTAATTTCATACATTTTTCAATTTATCGCGTCGCCCTCAATTGCATGCGCATGAAGCAATCATTCAATACTCATAACTGACCTTACTCACTATACCTGTGTTGAGAATATAAACCTTAATGTGAGTAAATATAAAGACTATTTTACAATGTACTATTTATTAAAGTGGTTGCATTTGTTGCTATTGTGTACAATTCGATCCGTTTTGTAGTGGATAAGTGCTTGACATGGTTCAAAGATAATATGTACCTATGTACAATTTACATAGGTATAGGTGCCGCCGAACAATTCGAACAATTTCGCTACAATATAAAGGATGATTTTTAGTTCTCCTTGGAAATAACTATATTGCGTGAAACCAAAACGGCAAGGACTGTTGCGCTTCGATTACCCGATTGATACAACAATCAACCGAGAGTCCTTCACACTGGGTCCGCGCCCAGTTTCTGTTTTTTAAAACACCTACTTGTGTTTAAGTAGTTCAGCTATACTTAGTCTTATATCTACTTTTAAATCACATAAAAATGTTCGACCTAATCATTGAAAATATAAGCCTTTGGAATATTTCTAAAAGGCAGAAAATAAACTGCCGTCGTGGCCAAATTTTAGTGAAGAATACAATATTTCTAAAAAGTTTACGATCTAACTAGCAGATCTAAGAAGCATTAGACAAAGTGACGAATATATTTTTACCATTAATCCACTAATATTGGTGACGTAGGAGAAGCTTCAAAACATATTTACTTACCATACGGAGATCTTGGATAAAAAGGCGTCTTCTCATTCTGTGGTACTTCAACGACCTTTCCATACAACTCTGAGGTGGACGCCTGGTATATCCTCGTGTCCTTAGCCAGGCCAGCTGCCCTCACCGCTTCTAAAAGCCTCAGGGTACCGAGGGCATCGACCTGAGCTGTGTACTCACTAAGCTCGAAGGAAACTTTCACGTGAGATTGGGCACCTAAGTTGTATATTTCTCTAGGACGAATCTGTAAAAAAAAAATATTGAGCTGGTGAATTTGAGACCCGGGTATAACCCAAGTCTTGGGCATTGGACATTATTTTACGCAAGTATCGTTTTATATCGTTGTTTGAAAAACTGTCACATTTTGATAAAAAGTCGGGCGCAGGAAAAATCGGCCCTCTCTCGTAGGATAGTAGATACTTAACAACGCCAAAGTTTGAAAACGTTTCAAATAATTACGGCAAATGTAACTGATTATTATCTAAACGTTCCCAAAATTACCTTCATACATAATGTTGTTGAAACAACTGGCTACAAGAGCTATGATTTCTTATGAATACAGATAATGTAACAGTATAAATACTACTAGTTACAACTTAAAACAATACGTTGTTGTCTAAACTCTAGCGCTATTTGATTAATGGACCAGATGTGTACTACTTATCTATACTAATATTATAAAGCTGAAGAGTTTGTTTGTTTGTTTGTTTGTTTGTTTGTTTGTTTGAACGCGCTAATCTCAGGAACTACTGGTCCGATTTGAAAAATTCTTTCAGTGTTAGATACTCCATTTATCGAGGAAGGTTATAGGCTATATATCATCACGCTCCGACCATTAGGAGCGGAGTAGTAACGAATAATGTTACAAAAACGGGGAAAATTATGACTCATTCTCTCTTACGTGACGCAAGCGAAGTTGCGCGGGTCAGCTAGTAATAAATATAATTCGGAAGGCTTGAACAAAAGGTAATCCGATACTGTTTACTTTAAACACAGTAACAAATATTACTATTATCAATTTAGTAGAAAAAACGACCTACAAACTTTTGTCTAATAGGTTTGACTGTAATAAGCGTTACTGTGTTTTGTGTGACCTTGTATTATGGATGCAAATAGGGCGAATAATAATAAGCCGCGATATGGAGACGTTTACGGTACAGACAAAATACTGACAAGTTACATGGTTTTCCATCAGGCTAGTTGCGGCCAAAAGCAATCCCATTTCGTGATAAAAAAAATACCCAGTTGTGACTTAGACCAACCCATTCCTCACATACCCATAATTTTCATATCCTCTACGGTGGAACAGCTAAGCAAATTTGGACGGTATTGAGCGTGAGGACGTGATGTATTTTACCCCGGAAAATGGATAAATTCCTAATTGTCCCCTCTAACACTGCCCCCCGGGGTGACAAGTGGGAATAAAAGTAGGAAGAAAATTCCCAGTTGTGACAGTATAGAGGGGACAACTGGGAATAAACCGGAAAATATATCTTCATCATTATTTTGTTTTTCATAGTATACGTACTCGTTCTCCATTCGTGAATGACTACTTCAACTGTTTTACCAAGCATACCTACCTATAATAATATGCGTGTCTGATCGGATGCTACATCACGACTTTTTATTATGATATCATCGGTCCTTTTGTTATTTGTCCTTGATTCTCTACTATGCAACCATGCAACACATTATATTCTACATAAAAAAATGTTTTATTATTCACTTTGTATACGGCAGGTACTACATAAATATTAAGGAAAAGTTAGTAGGTAGGTACTGAATTGAGCTTGTTTTTTCTGGGAATTCCCCTAAATTGACGTTACCTAAATCACCAAATATAAATTTGTATAATTCTATGAGTATTGTTTTAAGAACAAGTTTACAATACTCGGCTGCGACAACGCACCGCTAAAATCTACGATACGTCGACGCAACGCAGTGTTATAATTTCGCCCTATGGTTCAGAACGTCCAGTCGACTGATGAAAGTACTAGATTAAGAACTTTGCCTTTGCCAGGCCATCCGTTTTGTCTTTAATAGTGGTTACTAACTATTAGCCATTTGCATAAGGAACAAGGAATTTTATTCAAATATTAATGTGTTTTAAACAGACGCAAGTAACTCAATTTCCGGTTGATAAACACTAAATAGCTTATCAAACATCGCGTGGGACTATATAAATGTCGAGTTTGTTTCCTATTGTTACACAACACCATACATGAAGGATGCAGGATAATTAAAGTAATGGTTTATAACACATTTTTGTGTAAATTGTCCGCAATGTAACGGTAAAGCCGAAACAAAAACTGCACCAGGGGACAAATATCCTGCGACACATGTCGCTAGCGACATCGGGCGTAATGTCGCGATGTTGCTAGTCTTCGTTCGACATGCTACGAACTGCCCTTGGCTGCGAACATAAGTCGCACAATGTCGCCAGATATGTCGAGCGACATCGCCAAGCTCCATTTGACATGTCGCACGACACTGAGTGGCATATTTCTTGAAAATGCCGCAAAAATAATTGACGCCATAGAGCTTCGAGTTACGGTTGTAGAATAAAAATATTTCCCAAATCTGCTTTTACATTTTACTATTTACTAATAGCATCTTACCTTAGTAATAATACTAATAAGGCATGTAGTGTCTGTCAGGTCGCCATAATGGAGGTGCATCTGTCCGCCCGTGTGACACGCGGGCTTGCCGTACAAGTGCTGTATACGACCTGTGTTGAACGAAGACGATCGACGAAGTATGCCGTGGACTTCGTAACCTTTTTCTATGAGAAACTCGGCGAGGTAGGAACCATCCTGTAGAAGAGGACAAAGTGTTAAATTTGCTTTATTTCATAAACTTTAACAAGAATTTGAAATCGTTATAGTATCTTTTATCTACCACCGATTCGGAAAAGTTGTTGCTCGTGAGAAGAAACGGCAAGAAACTCACGGCTTACACCTTTTTTTTTTGAGTAGTTTCAATTCGTTATTGAAATGATTTATTTTTTAAAGATACAAATCAAATTAATGTTTTGTTTTGGAACTACTACTAAGTTTGACTTGCTGCACACTTTCGGTTCGGCAGTATTCGGCATAGTCGGGCGGTAAAAGCCAAAAACGTGTAAATGAATGTTCGGGAAAAATGCTGCTCGGCATCGCCGCGCCTAAAAATTTAAACCGAATTGTGACGATCGAACCCGAAAGAACTACCGGATCGGGAAATGACGAACAAGTGCAGTATTTGCTTCAAGTCAGTTTTGTCGTTCGATGATATTGCCGAACCTAATGTGTCGAATCGAATATGAGTGTAGCAAGCCTTTTTGATTTTCTTATTTTGATAAAAACTTGCAGCATCCTACAATTTATTTTACTTCAGATATCAGTTTTGTGTTATTGTTATGCTGTAGCTATAATTATTAATTTGTTTTATTTTACATTTTTTTTTATAAATCCCCTTCCTCATGTGTCAGGAAGGTGTAGAAGTCTTCAATATGACTATGTTCAAAAATTATTTTATTACAATACAAACCATTCCTAGATACAATATTTCAGAAGTATGAAATAGTAATAATTAATGCTAGATAAAATATTAATTCAGCTTGAATGAGGTAAAATAAGTCTTATTTACTTTAAAGTTACACTATTTATTGTATAAGCATGTATTAGATGGCTTCTCTTGAGCACTTATTCCCAGAGATTAAAATAAGTTATAATTGTTAGGCAAACTACAATATCTTTTCATCATGTCCAATGCATAGGTAGGTACTTCAAGTTAAACTTTCCTTATCAAAGCATTTAACTGCCCACTTAAAAATAAAATCCTGATGGATTTTAAACACTGAACCTTGACTTAAATAACATGTCTTTCATAAAAACAAAAATCTGTGGTTATTATTCAATCATATAAGATTCGACCTGCAGAAATATAACAAAAGTAATACTCTCATCAACAGGCGACGTGGCCCCGGCATTAACTCACGTAGCCCTTGCCAATATTTCTGTAAATAAAAATAATTATACGAACCTGCCCTGTGATGCCGGTAATAAGTGCAACTTTCCTGTTACCATTGCAGCTAGGACCTTCGCCTGCCATATTGATTTAGGATTAAAAAAATAACTTTTTTTCTTAATTTACTCAATGACCAACACGTCTGCAGCACGCAACCCGGCGTAGAGTGCTGTGAGCGACTGTGATAAGCTTATCATAACAAGAAACACTTATTAGCACTTGCATGCGAAGTTCCGCCGATGTTAGAAGATAAATAACTTCGCGACTGATTTATTAGATAAAAGCGCGATAGATATCAAGTGTATTTTTAAACTGTATGTAATGGACTCATGAAATATCTTTGTAGAAACAATAATTACTGAATCTAAATACTGAGAAGCCCGATTATATCTGACAGTTTGAAATTGACACTTTGGGCCACGGTCAGATTTGTTTATTTCGTTCCACTCTGTGAAATATGGTGTTTTGTAGCATTGCATAGCTTTTGATCATTCGGGTTACTTTAAACGATAATTTACTATAGAATAAAATGATTGTTTCTTAGGTGTATAATTAAAACAAAAATACAACTATAATATAAATTTATCTAAGATACCTTGCCTCTGATGCTGTTTGCTATTAAATAAAAGAATTTAAGATTGACACTCAATAAGAAACGCGTAAGACATGCATTTGCGATTTCTTACGACTTTAGTCACTGTCAACGTGATAAAAATATATATTTTTTATTTTACTAAATTTTAATAAACATTTAGGTTATGCTTTACCCTGATTGAAAATCACAATAAACTCAGAAAATCGATAAAAACTGAAGCATCCCTAAATTATGCAAAAAATTTAAAACGCGCAATTTATACAATTTTTATGAGTGTGACATTTGTTTTGACACATTGACGGATGTTATCAAACATCTGAGAAGTTTTATTATCTGTTCTCTTATTTTTCATATTCATGAGGCTAAAAATTATTATTTGATTTTCTAATCAAGAAGATAGACCTCATGTGTTTGTGAACATTTAAATATATTATAATCTGAGATAAGTTTTTATCAATGTTGTCACTGTAACAAGTTCTCGAATACTTTGTGCTGTGTTCTCTACATTCCTCTGAAAACTATTACGTCTTATTGATGGTACAAGTAAGATAAATAGAACTAACATTATGCCTGATATTAAGATTACTCCGCTCGGAGCTGGTCAAGATGTCGGCCGGAGCTGCATCTTGCTCTCAATGGGAGGGAAAAACATCATGTTGGACTGCGGTATGCATATGGGATATAATGACGAGCGGCGCTTCCCGGACTTCTCATATATTGTTCCAGAAGGTCCCATTACCAGTCAGATAGACTGTGTCATCATATCTCATTTCCATTTGGATCATTGTGGCGCATTACCGTATATGTCTGAAATGGTCGGCTACACAGGGCCCATCTATATGACGCACCCAACAAAAGCTATTGCGCCTATTCTGCTTGAAGACATGAGAAAAGTTGCTGTAGAAAGAAAAGGTGAAGCTAATTTTTTTACTTCTCAAATGATCAAAGATTGTATCAAGAAGGTTACAGCTGTGACTCTGCACCAGTCTGTGATGGTTGACAATGAGTTGGAGATCAAAGCATACTATGCCGGTCACGTCCTTGGTGCTGCTATGTTTTGGATCAGAGTTGGTTCCCAATCTGTTGTGTACACTGGTGACTATAATATGACACCGGACAGGCATTTAGGAGCTGCCTGGATAGACAAATGCAGACCAGATCTTCTCATAACAGAGTCTACTTATGCTACCACTATCCGTGACTCTAAGCGCTGCAGAGAAAGAGACTTCCTCAAGAAAGTCCATGAATGTGTTGAGAAAGGAGGTAAAGTTCTCATTCCAGTGTTTGCTCTAGGCAGAGCTCAGGAACTTTGCATTTTACTTGAAACATATTGGGAAAGAATGAATTTGAAATACCCAGTGTACTTTGCTTTGGGACTAACAGAGAAAGCTAACAACTATTATAAAATGTTCATTACTTGGACAAATCAGAAGATAAGGAAAACATTTGTGCAAAGAAACATGTTTGATTTTAAGCACATTAAGCCTTTTGATAAGTCATACATTGATAACCCTGGTGCAATGGTTGTGTTTGCTACGCCAGGCATGTTGCACGCTGGTTTGTCACTAAACATATTTAAGAAGTGGGCACCATATGAACAGAACATGGTAATCATGCCTGGCTTCTGTGTACAAGGCACTGTTGGTCACAAAATCTTGAATGGTGCTAAAAAGGTTGAATTTGAGAACCGTCAAGTGGTGGAAGTTAAGATGGCTGTAGAATACATGTCATTCTCTGCTCATGCTGATGCTAAAGGTATAATGCAGTTGATACAGTACTGTGAACCAAAAAATGTACTTCTGGTGCATGGAGAAGCTCAGAAAATGGAATTCTTGAAAGACAAAATTGAGAAGGAATTCAAGATTAATTGTTACATGCCTGCTAATGGTGAAACATGTACAATCAACACTCCCACAAAGATACCTATTGATGTGTCACTGAGGTTACTGAAGGCAGAAGCTGTGAGGTACAACGCTCAGCCACCAGACCCGAAACGGAGAAGAGTTGTTAACGGTATCTTATGTGTGAGAGACAATAGGTTATCTCTCCTTGACATTGACGAAATGTGCGACGAAATAGGCATTAACAGGCATGTTATACGGTTCACAAGTACAGTACGATTTGAAGACCCAGGCCCGTCTGTAAAAACTGCTGAGAAGTTGAAAACTTTGCTTGCAGAGAAACTTGAAGGATGGACTATTACTATATCTGAAGCTAACATATCTGTGGAATCTGTACTTATTAAGGTTGAAGGTGATGATGACAGCACAAAGAACATCTATGTGTCATGGACAAATCAAGATGAAGATTTAGGGAGTTACATATTAGGATTATTACAGTCAATGGTCCAGTAAATAATAGGCATAAGTTTTTGTTTCATTGTAATAATAATTTTAATAAATTAGTTATTTAGTAATGCTGTTCTTTTTTTGTTATGTACACCATGTGATGTCTTGGTTGCATTTTCCTTGGTACCATAGATGCTGGAGTCTATCTGCTGGCGACATCTCTTTTGGTATTGTTTGTGGTACTAAATTCATATCCTGAAAAAAATACCATAATGAATAATTAAATATTTTCCGTGGTACATAATTAGATCAGTCTTAATAATACACAGAGCGTAATATGTTGTATGTTTCGACATTATTCAGCAGTTGTATAAGCGACCTATTAAAATGAATTCGTCTGTGTAAATAAATAGGTGTCTTATCAACCAGTCAACTTACGAATTATTATTATTTTGATGATTAAATAAAATGACTCTAAAGTTACATACTTTAATATAATGTTGTTTACTAGAGGCTGATAACAGCATCTTATCAGCTAGGTATATTTTATCTTCTAAGAGCGCACAGGTGTCCCAGGTATTAATTTATCGAGCTAGAAACTTAGTTTAACTAGGAAGATGTAATGACCGGTTCCGCCACATGAATTAATAACTGTCGGTAAATTTATCAATGCTAGAGATTTAAACATTCATTGTTTCTCTTAATAGATTAACTTTCCCATCAGTGGTGAAGCCTACCTCCCCCCTACTACTCTACCCGTCTACTTACTAAATGTGCGTAAAATATGAAACACTTTTTTATTAATATATACCTAGTATACTTCATTATTTCATTGGTTTGATGTTGAATGTTCTTGTATATTATTTGTACAGTTTTACCACAAAAAGTATGTCACTATGTTGTAGATTAGAGTTCCACGGCTACACACTGATGACTGACTAAAACTACGCTTTAGTTCAATATATTTTTATTTTAAACAGATGTTACAGTCTATTATACTGTGTCACGTCGTTGATCACCTCGAAAGAAAATAATTATAATATTCTAGGTAAGGATGGATGCGTAATTTAAATCAATGATCATCATTAACAACGTAAGTATCTACGTAGGCGAAAATGGCTGGAATGGAAACGTAACGTAGACGTAAAAACTACTATATTCCTAGGTATATGTATATTTTACCTGCCTCACAGCGACTTGTTGCTATGTACATCAGATACACTCTGTCTAATGGCGCAAAGATACCAACTCTACGTTTTGAAATTTAAATGTAATAAGCAAGTTCATTGTTATCTGAGTATGAACCTCCTGCACGCAACCTGAGTACCTAGTACCTACCTACTTTGCAAGACACTTAAAAATCCACTTATGAGGCATAAACAGTTTTCATAGGTTGTTAGATAGGTACAGAGTCCTCAAAACAAAACTAAAAAAGCGTAATCTAAAAGTAATTACCACTATACATTTTAAATTTAGTTTTTACGTCCTTGATCGGAACGATGTCGTTAATTATACACTATGTTTGATACCTACTTCCTATCATTCTACAAGTAGAATTATTTTGTCGAGAGCGATGACATTATTAGGTAAACGATAATAAGGAAGTAATTTATGGTTATCTATCACTATGGTATCTGTGTATCTTTTTTTAATTCAAATATTAGAATACAATTAGCCTATTGGCCTATTCAATAACATTGAATTTGATATCGTAGCTTTTTTTGTTGTCATGGCCGAGCCATTAATTATTAGATGTTCCAAGGTTAAGTATTTGTTTTTATAGTTTGGCTAAGGATGGGTGACCTTTAATATCCCCCTTTTTTCTGCATCTTTGTTTTGACTTTCCTTCGAGATTTTCCCTACCGTTATATAGCCTTAAGATCTGTCTTATAAACTGCAATCTTTGACGAACTGTAGCCGTTTTTCGAAGCACTGAGTTACCTCTGTTTCAATATTAAAATCGCCTCACATAGGTATTTCGTGTCTGACGTATCTAAATCTTAAAAGTTCCTTGCGGTTAACGAAGGTAGAAGTTAGCAGTTGAAGGCCATAGTAGTTGCAATAGTTCGTAGATATACCTACCTAGTTACCTACTATCTAATTTAATCAGTAGTGATAACATTTATATCGGGATTAATTCATGTCAAAACATTTTGGCTTAGGACTGTGACTGTTTAAGGTAATTTTATGTGAAAAAAAGGCAGTTTTCAAAATACAACTTAAATAAATCCATACTTTTTAAGCGGATTTAATGTACTTTAATCTGGGTTAAGTGCAATATCATTAACACCGTGATAGTATCACATAATCTGTTATGAATCATAACGTAATACAACTGTTGTGGTAATACAGATTTAAATAGTGATGACGTTATCAGCCATGTTTACTGATAGGCCGTTTATTGGTGAAAATAAATAAACTGGGAAGAGCAAGTCATATATATATTATGTATTTACCTAATACCTACTGATAAGTACTTTTACCTAATGTGTTCATGCAAAACATTGAGCAACAATTTTTTAACTACTTATCTACTTATGTAGATAGGTGTATTTAGGTTTTTTTAAGTCGTGTGTATCTTAGTCGCCGATCAAGTCTGTAATACAACGCGAAAAGGTGGTGCGAATTGCCATTTTCAGCATATTTAAACTTCTATGAGCATTAGAAAAATACACAATTATAATCAGTGTGGATATGACCAGTTTAGAAAATAAAAAGTCAACAAATGCCACAATAGGGACAGAGAGTAGGCACAGTGTGTGATTTACAAAAAACTATAACTGAAGATCTGAAATTACGACTGAAAATTAGTTGCTGTCTTTTCCCGGTCACTAAGTTGTAACTTGTCAAAATAGTCCTAAGATAGAGTCGGTTCACGTCTAACGGAAAATGTGTCGGGCGAAGCTGAATGAGTATGGACTTTGAGCCGGCGCGTCATCGGTTGAGTGTGAACGGTCGAGTGTTTTTCTATACATTTGTCTGTTCCGGGGTTGCGCGACCGATAATACATGGCGTATGTTCCGACAGATATGAACTAACCCTTAGTCTCAAAACTATGATTAATTTTTTCGTGCTATCCGTACATCATAGTACTTACCGAAGATTATTTATTGCGGCATACTTAAGCACTTACCTCAACTTTTTCCATAGGCGGTGGAATAAGTCTTCTAAAGTCTCCTCTATGTAAGAACTCACTGTGAGCCCTCAACAAAGCCGTCCTCATACTCTTACTTAGACATTGCTTGCAGAGTTTACACAGTTCTATCCTCTCACAATCCTCTCTGCATTCTGTGCTGCACTGGTCCCCAAATACAGCTATGTTCTTCTGCGCGGAGACCATGTTTGAGGCGGCTGTCGGGTCACTAAAAGTAAAAACCCTATTAACATTGGTATCTCCTTACCTAGATCATGTTACTAAATAAATAATTTAATTTTAAATGAAAAGTAAACTAAAATATATACTGAGCAATAAAAAACGTTGGGAAGAAGTAAGAATAAAACCAGATATTATGGATGGGAAGTATGCTACGTGTCGCGTCGCGTCGTAGTACTCCTCCACACTACACAATTAGGTGCCTAAACACAGGTTATCATAGGTATGATTGGGTACAGTACCTACTCATTTCATAATTAAACTAAACTCATATTTTATTATAATTTTTTTTTATTTAACTAAAACTAGGTAATTCAATGTGTTCCTACAAAAAACTACTCTAATGCTGACTTATATACATAATAATTATTTAATATTATACCCATTCTTTGCTCTAATAAGATTACCTATTGTTAAAATTTGTTTTATTATTATTGTTAAACGACGAGGTCATAATATCAGACTACTAATACTTCTATACGTATTACTTCCTAAAAAGTATTTCAGCTTTATTAACGAACAAACACACCAATTACGCTCTTAAAGAGATAAAGAGTTATCTAGTATCAACCTAGACCGTGAAGTTTACTAAAGATTTAACTATGACAATAAACAGCAATACAATATAGCCGCCAACATAATATATATAACGTCGGTCGGTGAAAAAGTCTTTTCGCATTTTAGTATGTATGAACTTGTAATAAAATTTTTTGGCTTCAAGAATCACAAATGAGTACACGGTTCATTAGGTTTCTTTCAGTGAATATCGAGCTTCTTTGTGTAGAGGAAAGATTTTATTACAAGTTCATACATACTATAATGCGAAAAGACTTTTTCCCCGACCTTATATTATATGCGTAACACCCGTGATACGTAGCTACGCTTCCCCAAATCCTTCATATCCGATATTTTATTTTGTTGAAAAAGTAACTTTTTTCAAAGAGTTACTTCCTTCATGCATATTAAGCACATATAAATAGCAGCGGCGGAACGATACAAGGTCAAAGGTCACGGAGAATTTTTCGCGAAAATTCTCACTTTCCTCGCCTGCCGCGGATGAACGAACGTGGGTAGACGGAAGTAATTATAAAAGTTGCAGAACATTTTACCATAAAATTTGTCTTTCAGACTCTTTGAACATAACCTAGTCCATAAGGTATTGTATGAGGAAAGTATTGAATAACTAAGCGATCCTTCCGGCTCCGCTCACAAGTTCGGCAACACAAATTTGTTCCCAGAAGCAATTTACAAATATTGGTAAATAATGTAATAAAATCCCTAATAAATTAGCGATTACAGAAGCAGGATAAAAAACTGAAATTAGGGATGTCATCTTTTTCAGATATTGGGAGATTACCAATGCAGCATCAAAGCCAACCTTTGGATCAGAAAGATTCAGGAAGTTTTTAAAACTCAGGGTCACATTGTTCCTAGTTCAGTTACTTTCAAGGACTGTGTGCCTATGTCTTTTACATCAACGGGAACGGTAAATTCCTTTAATTCATCGCTTCTAACGGTTCCAAGAACCACAGTCCAATCAAACGGTCAAGCCCCATTTATATGGAAATTAAGAAGAATTGCTTAATTTCCTATGATGAAACGCTAACTACTTTATAAATTAATCATGTTTTTAAATGGCCATGCCCACATTGTTAGCCGCCTACGGATCTTCAAATAAAGTAAGTAACCTTAAATCTGTGGCCTAATTATTTGCATTCACGGGGACACTGGCTAGAATATTTCATTGTGTGCCCAGAAAGAATTAAGGAACCTAAAAGTTAAACTTTGTACTCAAAATAGAATGTTCTAAAAATAGCTTGATGTCTAAATTCCGACGCAACTTGAAGACTGTGTTCCTAATTAATGCGAAAACGTCGAGCCCTTTCATATTCGCTGTAAAACTATTCCTTAATTAGTTTACTTATGGCATACTTAGGGCTAGTAGTGAATACCCGACCGACTAACTTTCAAGTAACTTTATTTGACACAGAGATTGTATCAACCACGGCTCTACACGCTACTTCAACAGAAAATGAGAATTGTTGAGAAACTAAAATGCAATTTGTCAGTGGAATATACCTACTAGTATAACACCTAATAGCTGCATAGGAGCATACACGTAATTATTCTTGTAGTTATACAAAATTCAGTTCCGTATATGACTGACCTTAAAAGACTACAGCCTCACTGCTGTCTAAACCAGCACCAAAGTTAGAGACCACAGGATAAATAAGGCAGAACTTATATGTTCCTACATTTTATACGGTACTAGCCTCAAGGTTCTAAAGTAAGGCCTACACTAGTCACTTAAAATAAGTACAATACAGCATGTTTGAGTGTTATTTCGGCGAGGCGTGTCAAGTTGCTGAGCTAAATAGTCGTAAAAGTTTAACGATGCCACGCGGTGCCTACGCAATACGTGCCTTCTTGAGCCTGCACGAAATATCGCTGCCATTCATTGTTTCCTAGCGGAAGAAAGGGTGAATGGAAATAGGGATAGGTCCTTTTGCTAGTGTGCGATTGAAGTCAATAGATTCGAGTAGTTTCTGTGTTTTTCCGCAGTCATTTCCCAGACAATTCTAGGTATTCACTGCGTTATGCGCTAAATTGTGCCAAACATACTCATTTATTATGTATCTCAGTTTACTACTAACTAGTGTATATATTATTTTCTACTATGTAGTACATAGCTTTGACGTAAAGTAGTAATCACAAGTTTTAGACGAAAAAAACAATGTAGGTATAGCATAGTGGCTATGATTGTCAACAGAGATTCACAATATAAACCCACAAAATGAAGTATGATTTGCACCTACCAAATACCACTACCTATAAAAATATGTAATATTGTTTCCTATTACAATCATAATCTTTGAAATCAACTAACTGTAATGCGAAAGGTTAACAAAGGCAAAAAATAGGTAAAAAATATGCCCGTCATTAAAAACTTGGATACAAAATGTCCAATCATCAAAACACAAGACCTAAAATCAAAATAGATTTAAAATACATTTTCGAATGACAATTTTATTTGAAACACCGTAATCAGTGGTGCGTTGACTTATACGCGTTATCGTGAGCAGCCATCAAACAAATATTGGTATCAATCAATACGTGACCACTTCGATCACATGGACGAATAAAAATCTACAATGATAAGCGGCAAGTTTGTAAAGCATGTTATTATTTGGTGTCAAATCATATGCGTAAAAACTTTTTACAAGGTAGTGTAGTTTCATCGTAGTTATGTGATTTCGAACAATATTGAAGCTGTTATACAGGCGCGTTTGTTTGTTTTTTTTTTGCTCGACAAGTGCTTAACTGTTTTTGTCCAAAGAACTTGATTTACTACATATTATAATGAAGATCCAAGGCTGATATTTCTTATAAAAAAAGTACTGCAGTAGTTAAGAACTTTTTTTGGAGATATTTTCGTACTTATCATAAATGATGTACCTATGTAATCGGTTATCGAAAATATCGTGTTAACAATTTCGTTTAATATTCGCTTGTTAACTAAATTTTAATACTCTAATAAACACATTACGCACATCCTCGTATCTAATATTAGAATAACATTTTTATAAGCAGCACCTAAAAATAAATGCGCAACTTTCTCACCTGAAATTGGCGCCGTTAACATTCGGCTTGCGGGAAATGCCAGTCAACGAAAATAGGTTGTACAAGATTTGTTCATAGAGCAACTGATTTGGGCGGAACTTCTCCGAGCTTAAATTCGGCGACATATTAGCTTCTAGCAAATAAACTTTCAAGTCTTCATCCAGCATCAGGTCGAATCTCATCATTTCAAAGAAACTGTCTCTTGTTGGGTACCGTTTTGTCTGAAAACATTCCACGAAGTTTATTGAGGTCCTAAATTCAAGCACCACTAAAAGTCTAATTTGATAACCTGTTCAACGAATAATTAATGTAAATGGAAAATGGAAGGAAAATGTGTACGTTTTTCTAGTGTTTGATTTGTAGGTCTCGTCTGTATTATTATAAGAGTTGAAAGTCAAGTTTTATAATATTTAAGCACTTGCTTGTTTTGCTGTCTGGCCTATTCTGTAGCATTGAATCCTTGGGCTCGTGTAGATATGGAACACGTGCGCACATCATCTAGATTTTGTTACTAATACTATTCTTGTTGCTACTCCATAGTACTATTTTACTGCTTATTGGTATTAGAATTAATGTCTGAAGCCAGATTTATACTCAAATTATGAATCTTAAAAGAATTTAATACATATAAAAGACGTTCTAAAGATAAACCATTTTCAAAGGTAACACAGATAACAGAGTAGGTAATATTCTGATTTCTGTGATGCAGACTATTGGGAATTAGATCAAGTATGTTATAAATACATGACATTTTATTCTTTCATCCGCAAACATAGATACATATGTAGTTTCATCGGTTAAGCAAACATTACGATATTTAATATGAAATACAAACAATTGCCTCCCACACGGGGCCCATACTTACGGCATCTACAATAAAACGGGCCTTCATCACGATTGCCTCTGCTATAGCCCTCTGGATCTCCTCCCACATGGGCGCAGGGTCAACGCCCTGTAAACAATTATCTAATGTTAAAATATTGTACCACATATTGCTATAATATGTGGGTGTAACACATGTAACAAGCAAACCCTAAAGGGAATTAGGAACGCTTTAAAAACGCTTCTACAGTTGGTTGTGACGTTGATACACTGTTGTTGACCATTTTTTATCGTTTTGTAATATAAATACTGTTTTTTTTTCTATCGAAGGAGCCCCGAAAAAGTGCTAGGTATACTTTACTATTAAAACGTTTCAATTGATAAAATCTTTGGATGTGAATGTAGCAAGGGAAGTTTGTAGGGATCGTAGCAAGTAGCGTTCTTTGGTCTCTGCTGCATACTCCTAGGAAAAGGCATTATTTATTTATGTATGATTCAACTGATTGCTATTTTAATTTTGCCTTTTTTATTTATTATAAAAAGCCTAAGCATAATAGATATTATGTCAAAATTCGCGGGTAATATACGAGCCTTACTTTTGTGGTAATATCGTAAATGATTGGGGAACCCGGAACAATATACGTCTGAGCTATCTATAGCTCCATTGTGAGAATATGAATGAATCTTGCCGGACAACATAGCTATATTGTGAGATTTTTTTTATGTAACTTGGTAATATTTTATGTATTTTTTTCGGTATAGATACCGATGGGTGTATTCAAACATTAGTTTGAATGTAATACTTCCTACTTCTGACTTTAAGGATAAACAAGCGGACTTGCCCGACTTCGTCCGGGTTAAGTGCGATCTTATTTCATTATTCCCGTGGGAAAATTTTGATCTCATCGATCCCATACAAAACTTGTCTCGACAGTTACAAGCATATAAACATCCTGTATAAATGTATTTAAATAATTGTCCAATTTAGTTCAGTTCTTCAAGTGAATTCTAATTTGATTTACGATATTTCTCAATGTTTGGTTATGTACCCGTTAAATGGCAATAGGTCCCTATTACATAGGGCTAACATTGTTATTGGCAAAACGTAGGTGTATTAAACCTCTGCCCTCTGCAACATTGATTATAACAGGCGTGATATTATGTATTTATGTAAATCTGCATTATACAATACAATATATATTAATTAGGTTGTCTACATCGATCATTATTAATTTATATTAAAATCGATTATTATTTCAAATAATTTGAATGCGTTTATAATCTTTCACATGCATTTTGAGCAGTTGATCATGTAATTTGGTATTTAATTTTAATTTCGTTTAAGTGGTTTTTGTTAGGTAACGTATATTTATTCAGACTTTCGCCAAATTAATAATTACTTTAGTGCTTTCTAACGTTTACGCTAATTTGAGATTTCTAGACGGTTAAACTATCATGTCTCAATCTATTATCGTTTATTTAAAATAAATATTTTTATTTTCATTTCTTAAGCAGTTCAAATAAAACATATTTTACTGAATATTGCACACTAAACCTAAATCGGACGCAAATTGTAACCCTAAGGAACTATTAGTAGATCACACAAATGTGTTTTGAGAGTGGAAATCGAACCCACTACCTACAGCGAACTTGTGAACTCTCATCCAAAGCGATCATCTTAACTGCTGTGAAAACGGATGCCGATGACTTCACAGTCTTATTACTATACAAACGTTGCTTTTTCTTTACCTTAGACCTAACATAGATATCAAAGGAGTCCTTCATGCCGTGTCCCAGCGAGGAGTGTGGATGTGCCAGGGAGGGCACCTCCCATGTCGGCATGTAATCATCTCTTATTACATACTTGTCAAGATTGTTTGGATCAAACGGGTGGTATTTAGCTGGACAATATCTGAAAATATGAAATTAAACTTAGTTATGTTAAAAATGCATGAGTTCGGATGTGTTTGATACTTTTTCACTAAAACCTTCTGAATAGATTCTTACGTTTGGTACATATACAGTGAATTTGTTATACGTATATGATACTTTTTACAACGGATAATCAAAAATGACACTCGGACCTAGTAGTAATGACTTAAATTGTTACTTGGATAAAAGAAGGTATCGCTCATTTTAAAAGTATTTGGAATTGCGTGAAGTAACAAACAGTGGGTATAACGATTGGTGGCTATAATGATTGACCTACATTGCAAAATTGTTCATATCCCTGTAGGACCTTAGGAGTAAAAGAACCATATAGGTACGCGTCGACTTGAGAAACTCCTCCATTTTTTGTTTCTCGTTTGTTAAACAGTATTTAGTTTTGTTTCTTTACCGAACTCATTCATGTTTCATTGACAAACCAAATTAGTTCCTCTTTTGCATCCAAGTTATAGTTAACCAGATATGTTTTAAAACCGTTTAGCTTTTGGCAAGTTGCCTTTAGTTGAGTTTCAAGCCAGTTGGGTGCAGTTTTATCCCGTTGTCCAACTAATTAGACCATTTCAGTTGAAAACAAGAAACAACATGGAGAAAACAGTCAAATATTCGTTACTAGTTTAGAATATAAATTAGTAGGTAATGTCCTCTTGGCTATCTCCAATTGTGCAGGACTCTTTTCTTCCGAACCTTCCCGGGGAAGTCTCTGAGAAATTCTTAACAAAAAATCTGAGAAAATACTTTTTGGCTCCACCCAGAATTCGAACCGGATGTGTCACAGGCACAGTCTAAAAAGAAGTATTGTCAATAGAAATAAATTAACATTACCTGAACAATACATCGCCTTTGTACCAATAGGCTCTGAGAGGATCCACCGAGGTGATCACAACATACACGCCAATATCAAACTTATGTCCATCCACTAAGTACGGGTTTTGCACGTACTCTTGCACAAAAATATCCTTGCTTACTTGCTTACAGGCACAGTCTAAAAAGAAGTATTGTCAATAGAAATAAATTAACATTACCTGAACAATACATCGCCTTTGTACCAATAGGCTCTGAGAGGATCCACCGAGGTGATCACAACGTACACGCCAATATCAAACTTATGTCCATCCACTAAGTACGGGTTTTGCACGTACTCTTGCACGAAAATATCATTGCTTGATATATCTATGTCACTCACATTCTTCAAATAAACTCCTCTATGTTGATTGTCTTTGATCACAAATAGAGAATTTCTATTTTCTTCCGCATATTTTAAAAAGTCTTCTTTACTCTTTGGTAGTCTAAACGCTTTTGGTATGTATTTAGAATTGGACGTAGCTAAATCAACTTTGTTTGTCAAAAACCCGGACCCAGGGAACTTATTCACTCTTTGATGAGGCTTTAAATTTAATACAGTGTCCCGAAGCACGGAGAAAGGATAGTCATGAGACCAAAGCAGATCCCAGTTAGAGTTGTTCGTGCTTTTCTCAAAACCAATTCTATCGAGTACCAAATGCAAGTGCTTTAACAAGCCTGTTCTACTTTCTACATTACTCCGGGCGGAATAAACCCAGTACTTAGGTTTTTCAAAACAATTATCTTCTGTATATCTCTGGTTTCTTTTCACAACGTTTATTATTTCCAGTAGAATGCCCAAAGACACTCCCATTATACAAACGAGAAGGAATATATTTGAGAAGGATTCTTTCCTAAGATGTTTATTTCTGGCCTTTTTCATCTCGATATCTGGTTTCCATGAGTTTTCCTTTTCAATTGTGTTGTTATTTAAAGATTCCTTTTTGTCTTCCATCGGATTTTTATCCTAAAATGATAAAGATTTTCATATTATTTGTTTAAAAATAAAACCCTTTATTACTACAGCATGTTTTTTGCTAATTTATGAAGTTCTTTACTCCTAGACCATTTTTATAGCAGTCATAGCAATACAAGTAGTAAGTTTTTTTGTTTAATGTTACGATTGTTTATATAGTATTTATACATGTCAAACATTTTATTGCATGTAGCAATAAAATTACTTTATGTGTTAAAAATGTTTTTATAGTGGCCATTACATTTTACACTGTAGTTAAACTTTAATTAATTATTGTTTTATTGTTTTAGATTGGAACGAGACCGATCAATATCTGCCGGCTCCACTGTTGTGACAATGTGATGTTTGTAAACAAACATACATATTATCGCGCATTTTATACCCGAAAGCGAGAGCAGAGGTGTATGAAATATACTAACTTTTAGCCATAAACTTTGTTACTTTATGTATGTGATTAATAGAAAACACAGTACATAGTATTTTAACTCAATATGGTTGTATGTTATAGCTTTATATCTAAACTAGCTGTCTCGCGCGAAGTTTCGCTTGCGTCACATAAGAGAGAATGGGTCAAAATTGTCCCCGTTTTTGTAACATTTTTTACTGGTACTCTGCTCCTATTGGTCGTAGCGTGATGATATATAGTCTATAACCTTCCTCGATAAATGGACTATCTAACACTGAAATGAAATAATTTTTCAAACCATAGTTCCTGAGATTAGCCGTTCAAACAAACAAACTCTTCAGCTTTATAATATTTATATCTAAATAAATAACTGTCTTGTTGCGAGTAGTTGTTAAAGTTTATACCTGACCCTTGTTAAGTTATTCATTAAAATATTTTACCTCATTTAGTTATTATCTATTACACCCTTATGAATTCATTGTAACACGTCACAAATTAATCTTTAGTTAGTGTAAAATACTAGCTTTCGAACGTGACTTTGCTTGCATTTATAAAGTGTAAGAAGATAATTACAAAACAGTAAGTAAGTAGTAAGGCTTCTATTTCGAAAAAAGGAGCATCTTATGTTTTTCTTAATTACTTTTTAAACCAGGCAACTAAGTTGTAACTAGTACTGTGAACAGAGGTAAAGTAAGCAAAAAGCTCCTATTGCATTATATAGTTTACTCAAAAATGATATACCCGTTTTCTATAATCGACAGTAACATAAACTAGTTTTTGCGTCACTACGAAATCAAAAAATGAGCTTTGAAACCCGGACAAGAGCAATTATTTTCAACCTACTGACAGATTATGTGTTTCAATCAATATTTTGTTAATACATAGATCGTATATTTATCAACAGGAAATACACAAAACTTAGATTTACAGACTACTGCATGTTTCTAAGATGTCAATTATGCAACTTCATAAAATAAACATTAATGCACTTAGCGCAATTAATATTATCATTCACTCTTAAGAATTATTACAAAAATATTGGCTAAAATCACATATGTACCTTGCTTTCGTTATTATTGTCTTCCATTTTAAATAAATATATTTATACACTTTCACAATTCGCACATGTTTTTACTTTTTGCCGCCGAAACGCGTTGTGTGTACCAACTTTACTAACCTGTGAATGAAATGAATGAATCTGTCACATATGGTAGAGGGAGATAGAGAACGTCTTGAGAACGAGTGAGGGAGATGGAGGACACTTTCTAAAACATGGTAAACCAGTAGTATGGAGCCTTTTAAGGTCACATCAACATATTTTCTATGTGCATCGCTGTTATGTAAGGTGTTTTGTTTTAACTATAGAACTATAGGAAGACATAAGGTGGTCGACAGCGATGCGAACGAATTCTATGGCTCCGTGTGAGATTTTGTTGTATAATTTTCTTTTTCTTTTTGTTAGTTATCTAAATATATAATAATATGTAATTCAAAGGTGAATAACCACTGTACGGATCGGGCTAAAATTTCGCATGCAGGTAGATGTTATGACGTAGGCATCCGCTTAGAAAGGATTTTTATCAATTCTACCCCCAAGGGGATAAAATATGGGATGAACATTTTTATAAAAATTCTGTCCTAACATACAAACCACGCGGACGAAGTCGCGGGCAAAAGCTGGTAGTTAGCATATGTATAATTTTATTTTATTATTATCAATTAAAAAATGTCTAACTTATTTCATAAATAGATACAGAGGATACTATAGGAATTAAGCACAAAGCATAATTTAGCTAGTATTAGTTCCTCAACGATGATGATAAGTTCATCTTAGCAGGATTTATATTTACGATAAGGTACTAAGTAAAGTTTGCAAATGATGTTTAAAAAGAGCGTGGGTCTAATTGTTTGTATGTATGTGGGCAGTTACCTCGAAAATTACTAGACCTTATTTTAGTAGATACAATTTTATGGTTGCGTCTCTACTGCGAGCTTTGATCTTCTGATCAAAGAGAATTCAAACATGTAGAAAAAAATAATTTAAAATATTGTAAAAAATATTTATATTAAACAACCCACGTTTAGACTGGCAATAGAAACTTGAGGTTTAAATGAAATTATCAAGTAAATCAGTTCTTTTTACAAAAAAAATTTGTAATTATTGAAATAGATTTCATATTTTTATACTAAGAAACAAGCAGTTATTTCCATCAAGAAGCAAATTTATTTATTTATTTTTCTTAAAAGTGTTCTTATTAAGTGTAAGTATGTAATAGAGACGGAGACGCCCCGTTCAAATACCACTATGCGGTCACCCATCTATGGAATGACCGCGCCAAGGTTTGCTTAACTTACAGAACGTTTTCCGACCGGTGAGCGCAACTGGCTATGGCTGACTAATCCTTGCAGCCGCAGGGTTGTTGACCCCTCCGTATTTACTCTATATATTAGTATAGTTAGGTGATGACGTATTCCAAATAGTTGCGGTTGAGTATCCACCATCAGTGACATTCTCCACGTTGACACGCTTGCCAGTGTGGCATACCTCTACCTACCCCTGTATGTAGTTCAATAGCATAAGTATGTGGACGCTTTTGTGTTGTGACGTCATTGTTTTGTTTGCTAAGTAGGTTCCTATATTATTCATAATATTATAATGCAACGGGTCCTAAACGCGATTGAAAATAGATTAAGATACCTTATTTGTTTACCCGACGTTTCAATCGAATTACATCGGTCGTGGTCACGGGTCAGAGTTAGCCCGTGTACAAGTCGTGAAAGTTTAAAAACGTTAACATATATTTTTGTTAGTATACTTAATGATAACTTATAATTCCTACTGCCTACAAAAATAAGTGTGAAATTCGATTAGCCTCTTTGATGCAGATACTAAAAACCCGGGGTAAAATTAGCCATTTCAAAAATAGTTGTGTGATTTAATTGAAGTTAAACAGTGTTAAGATACTTGCAGTTTAAGGTTTCCTATGTTTCCTAAAGAAGGAATTATTCAGCTACTAAATTTAATATTCAAGCGAATTTCGGAGGACCTCAATTATACTGTGCCAAAACTAAGGAATGAACATGAGACCTCACATCGGCATTGCATTCACTGCCACTACAAAATATCGCCTCTTTACAAGAACAACGTGACATCTCAAAAACGTTATTTTTATTATTCGATATCCATCACTAATAAGTTGAATTAAGGTGTATTTTTTTTGCTTATTTTCAGAAAGCACATTAATTACAGTAAAATTAAATTGTCAATATTTTTGTATTGATCAACGCTTAAATATTCAAAATTGCTCTCTTGTAAAGTTGTTGTTTAATAAATGTCACGTTGTTCTTGTAAAGATGCGATATATTAATTATATTTATATATTTTGTAGTGGCAGTTTGTATTATTTATGCAGTATTTAAAAGTATTTTCTAAAAATGTTAGTTCCATAGAGTATACGATTGATTAAGTAACTAAAAGTATATAAAAAAACCTCTTGTTAAAGATCAGTCAAAGAGCAAGTTGACACAAACTAAACAGGACTTTATTTTTAAAGTGAATGTAAAAAATAAGATTTTTTAATACCTTTTTCAGTCAGAAGTAGTCCCTACACTACCAGCGCCCCAAGCGTATTTGGAAAGAACTACGCTTGGGGCGCTGGTAGTGTATAAAATCTCTTGTATAAATACGACAAAATTTATATCCTGTATGCATTTTTGTATGTATATGTTACTGTAAAAGCCCGAACTGTGGTAAATCCTAAGATTTTCCGGTAAAACCTAAGATTTACCAACTCTCAATGGTAAAAGTCCGAACAAGCCAGAGTTTAAAAACTATGTTACGATATATAAAAAAATCCTCCTTCATAACTATGTTTATAACTATTTCACGGTATAGTTTTAGACTGTGACATAGTTATAAAGAAGGAGTTTTGGGCAAAGCGACATGGGTAGGTTAGGTTAGAAGGCTAAAGGTAGCATTCGGTTCTTAGCGACCGCGACGCGCGACCGCGACCCGGTTATTTTTTCCCACCTTAGCCTTCGTGGTTATTTTTTTTTAACCACCCAGTAGGAGCCGGCGACATCTCGATATCATCAAGTGAATATAGGTAAAAGTTCGAAATAAAAGAATTGTTCGGACATTTACCATTGCGAGTTGGTAAATCTTAGGTTATACCGGAAAATCTTAGGATTTACCACCGTTCGGGCTTTTACAGTAACATATATATATATATTTTTAATTGTCAAACGCTACCTACTATAACCGATATAACTTTAGAAAATCGCGCTACAAATCTTTCCTTTAGCAGAAAAGTGACCTTTTACCTATCTCTTAACCTAAATCCTACAAACTGTATTAATGCTAGACTTTCTCAATAACATTAGTATGTGAAAACAAACGAGTTTTATTCGATATTACTTGGTTGTTTATCTCAAGTCTAGATATTCAGGTCATATCAGGATAATAATAACACCCACGTGAAACCTTCAGTATATAAGTTAGGTATCAACTTTACCTACTTAAAACTTATTTCACGCGCACTCCTATTGGACAAATATTGTTAACTAGCTGACTCGCGCAACTTCGCTTGCGTCACATAAGAGAGAATGGGTCATAATTTTTCCCGTTGTTGTAACAATTTTTACGGGTACTCTGTTCCTATTGGTCGTAGCATGATAATATATAGCCTATAGCCTTCTTCAATAAATGGGCTATCTAACACTAAAATATTTTTTAAAATCGGACCAGTAGTTCCTGAGATTAGCTCGTTCAAACAAACAAACAAACAAACTCTTCAGCTTTATAATATTACTATAGATGTTAAAATGCGAGTGTATTTTATAGATCTCTGCTTACATCTTCGGATAAAACATGATGTTATGTATGTATATTATGTTATGATTATAATATTTAAACGTTCACCTTTCAATTGTCTATCGTATAAGTATTAACGAAGATCTTATGCCATTTTATACCTATTACTGTCTCACTGCAAGACTATGAGAGAAATGAATTGAAATGCATGTTTATAACGAAAAGAAAATTATTATAACGAAGATTCTTAGTTCATCTGAACTACAGAATATTTGTAAAGTACCCCAGTATCCGGAACTTTACACACGTACCTGTATCAATGTCACGATGATATCAGATAGATCTGATCTGCGTCCCCGTGCGGTTTTCATTAATGAATTGCACCACACAGGGCACAAGGATTTATTTGGCAGTCCATTAGATCGCTATTTGTGAGATTTTGAATGCAATGTGTTGGTTCCATTTCTTCAAACTTAAATTAAAATTAAGCTTACGTAGTATGCTCTGCAGTCTGCTCTATATTTTGTCGTAAGTTCTAGTCATAAAATACTACTTATATATCATAAGTTAGATAAATACGAAATAATAATAAATAATGATTTATTTATTCATCATCCTTACAACTATCCTTACAGGTTCTCACCTAATGCGGTTTACAAAAGCTATGTTATTTATAAAATGTTTTTAAATAACAAAATATTTTAAAGTCAAGTAGAAGCTGTCCTTAATTACTGTCCTTTATTATTCGAACTTGAAAACGATCAACATTAATACATAATAAAGAAAAAAAAAACAATTTGTAGACACACAAACAAAACGATAAAGTTATGTATGTCTGTGTGCGTTCAGTTCATCGAGGACTGTCACAAATACATTTGTATAAGTAATAGGTAGGGGTGCGTCTGTTAGCGCGGTGCATTATCGTCCAAACTCTTGGCTGTTTACTGTCGCTCCAGACAGGCTGCCGGGCGCCGGAACATTCAGATAAATGTAATATTGTATGTAGCTGTCTGCTGAAAATATTGGTAATTGATTTTATAATGAAATATCGGGCTGATTGAGTTTTGGGGGATATTATCGCGATGATTTGCTGGTGTTTTTGACTGCAATTGTCGAGAGATTTCAGCAAAAAATGCGTAAGATAGTCATTTGTAGAGTTTATAATAATAGAGTTCCTAAATGTAAATCTGAAATGTTGATATAAAATATTAGAAATTATATTGTAATTTATAATTTAGTTAAACTCATTACAAACTTGAGGTAATCAGCATTAGGTACTTAGAATACAATATTTAGAAATTAATTTAGTTCATGTTTTAATTGGCTTTTTACTGACACCGTAAAAATAAACACAATTTTACCGCGATGAATTTATTTGGCTTAAAAAGTCGACGCGTTACCCGCAAAACATAACTCGCATTTCCGATTCTGCACACCTTTTCTTCTTTAACAAAAAACACATTACAAAATATGCACAATAATCTTGTTATTTTTATTAAACTATTAAGTGCCAGTAACTTACCTCAGGGTGTAGGTCGGCGGTGGCTCCGCGTCGTCTGCGGCGTCCATCGATCGCACGCACTCGCACCAAGCCCGAATCCTCCACACCAGACTAACTTTAGGGCTGCCACTCAAAACTATTCAATATAGTTACATTAGTTGCTTAGATTTTGCAAGAAATTTAGTAAGGTACCTGGGTCAAGATGGCCGGCCGAAAAATATGGCCATATTCCAAACCTCATGCATGACTAACTGACTTAATTTAACAACAATAAGCGACTAGCAGGGCGCTCGAAGGGTTGCAGGTACGCAGTTCGGATACATGAGACAATAGCGACAATTTATGGTCGCGTTATACAATATTTCGTATTACGAATAATGGTTTGTGGCCATATATTTCGGCTGGCCATATTTGACTCTGGTACCTTCGTAGTAATTTTACTGTCTTCATTGATAAAAACACTTCTGAAAATGTGACAGTATTGTAGAAATGCGTATACATACATATATCTGACACCGGCTACGCTTGCTAGGCTATGTTTAAAACCTATTTACCAAAAAATAACATTGAACAAAAGTTGTTAAGCAAAATATTTCTACTTTGTTTACACGGGCTTAACAACTTAGTCACAAAGTTCATACAAAGTCAGAAATAGGATATTCATGTAGGCATAAGGCTACAAACAAAGGTTATGCTTTTTTCATACGTTATTATCCTTATCGGTTTTTCCATTAAGCAACTTTTACCCGCTATCCCGACCACGTGGCAGATTTTTTAAAGGAGTTTCCCTTCATAAAACCTTTCACTTTCCAAATGTCAACTAAATCAGATCAACAGTTATTTTGTGTATGCGTACTAGACGGGCAGACATATCTATATTTCTTTTTTCACTTTAAGGATATTAATACTGCACCATTGAACATTAGAAAAAAGGAATTGTCTCTTTGACAGTATTGAGATTCTTTTAACTTATGTTATTTTAGAAGCGAGGACTATCTCAAGTACCCATTCTCCTTTATAATAATTTTTCTGAATAATGTAAATTAACCATTGTTAAGTGTGTAGGGCTGAAATGGATGAGTCAAGCGCAGGACCGTGCAAAGTGGCGTGCTGAGGGGGAGACCTATGCTCAACAGTGGGTGCAAACGGGCTGATTAGATAGATATTATAGATATAACATATTCAGCTAATCATCAATCTATTTAATTTGTAACAGGCAGCCCTACACATCGCGTCTCGTCCCGACATCTCGGCGCCTCGGTGGCCATTGTGCGGCGGGAAGGCTCGGGAGCGCTCCCGGACCATATCGATACGAGTTACAAGTCAACTCGCTAACTTTGTCCGTAATGGACTCCACTCCACTAACTGTTCAATGTAAACGTTACAGTTTTCAGGCATGGGAAATTTTTAGAACATACTTTTTTGACACCCTGAGTTTTTCTAAACTACGTAGGTAAATAACTGTAAATTCATTTGATTATATGTCTCAAAATCTTATTGACGATTGAAAATACTTTTTTAGATGAGCTTTTAATCAGGTTTGGTTATGGTAAATTGGTGGGGTATAAATATATTTTTACTAACAATATTCTTGCACAGAAACTGTTTTCTACTAAATTATCATTTTTAAAGGTTGTCATAATCGCGCAACTGTATATTTTCCCTTGTGTAGACTGTGCTATTTCTCTTTGGAAACGAGAGACAGAAAGAAAGAAGGTAATGTAAATTTTTAGTTATTCTCCGAACTAAAACCTAATCTATTCGTTCAAGGTTCAAGGAAACTAGCGCCTATCGATGCAGACAGGAGACACGTGGACATTTGAAATAATAGTAAATAGCAAGGAATAATTTAAAGTACAAAAGAAATACTAGGCCTTTAAACACTATAAAATAAATAATTAGCGAAGGTGGAGTCGAGAAGTGGTGCAAACACTTATCTAACGTTACCGAAATATCTATACTAATATTATAAAGCTGAATCAAAAATAAGACAAGACACCAATGACGTTTTCTGTTGTTTTTATTAAGTACTAGCTGACCCGCGCAACTTCGCTTGCATCACATAAGAGAAGATGGGACATAATTGTTCCCGTTTTCGTAACATTTTTTACTGGCACGGCGAAAGAAGACATTGCGAGAAAGTTTCGCATGACTTAGATTTCGTTTGACGGTTCCTGAAAGTATGCAAAGCAAGCAAGCAGCTTGACCAGCGTTCTGAAGACCTATGCCTTTTTCCATTCCAGAAAACATGGGTTTGTCAAACAAATTTTCGTTTTCAGACCGCATTTGTTATATTACCTACTATAGATTAATTGTCTTTCAAGTTAATGACTTTTTAAACATTTTAACCAACGACCATTAGTTTCTACACTGTCCATCGATTTTCTTTGCCGATAATTCTTGTAAGTGGTACCTATTCTACGTAATTTGTTATGTGCCTTTGATTTGAAGACCTGATAATAACATACCTATTGCATTGTAGGCAGCTGGTTGCATTCTCGTTCGAAAAGACTATTTAATTAGTAGGATCGTCTGTATCTGTATTAGTCATATCAATCTATCTAAAGATATACCTACCTAAAGTGGTCTTCTTTTTTCTTATCGTATGGTTCTAGTGTCAAAGTTGTTCAAGCCTACAGGCCTTTGACGTGGCATAACGACTGTTATCTTAATTGACAACATCGGGACTGACTTGTTACGTACCCTCCGAAGCACGGAGACGCCCCGTTCAAATACCACTATGCGGTCACCCATCTATGGGATGATCGCGCCAAGGTTCGCTTAACTGACAGATAGTTACAGTACCGATAATTTATTAACAATACATTTTCGCAACTTTACAGAAAAGGAAACTAAGCAATATTTCAAAGAGTGATAAAAGAGCAAATTTTGTTGTAAGGATATGAATTTAAGTAAAGAACTCTATTATTGGCACTTTATCTATCATCATCCTTTTGAATCCTGAAAATTATATTTAGGTAATTTTTTCAGAAAAATAAATTTGTCAAGATGACAGAATAACCATAAATTAGTTAGCATGTTCCTGGAAACGGAAAAAAAATATGTTTAACGGTATTCAGTCTTTGAAACTTACAAGAACCATATTTCCTATACATTACAAGCCACTTTGCTTTATAAATTACATTTATAGTAATACAATTCTGGTACCTTAGCAATTCCAGATACAGATCTTAGATCGTCACCCACGCACACGCCACATTAAAAATAGGTTCATTCATTCTCATTCATTCATTCACTCTCGTAAAGAAGATATTTTTATTTTGTTTAGATAACCTTCTGTATAAAGAATGGAAAACAAATGGATTTTTGTTTCCAACTGTGTCGGCGGAAAATGATTAAGTTCTGGACACGTTTATAGGACATAGGAAATTTCCTAGAATTTTTAGAAGGTTTTCCTAGATCTGTATTCCTTAGTTATTTGACGGTATATTCTTCACAATATGTATAATTTAACTGCACGTTTGGCGCAGTGGTTAAAGTGGTCACCTCGCCGCTATAACCGTAGCGCCGCGTGTGGTGGGTTCGAATCCCACCCGGGACAAATCTTTATGTAATGAGCATGAGTATTTGTTCTGAGCCTGGATGTTAATGTATCTATATAAGTATGTATTTAGAAGTATATAAGTATGTTTATCAGTTATTTGGTTACCCTAGTACAAGCTCTGCTTAGTTTGGAATCAAATGACCGTGTGTGGGTTGTCCAATGATATTTATATTTATTTATTTTATTTATTTGTATATGAATGATGTAATAGTACAAGTATTTTGTCATGACTGTAGCTAATCACGAGAAATAAAACTGTTTAATTTATGAAAGACCAGCTTCCCACATGCGGCTTTGCCGGCATGATTTTTACCCCCATTTGAATTTCCAAAAATCCTCTCTTAGTGCTCATCTACACATCATATGGAATCTTCATACGAACTTGCAACTTTCTACACTCACTAGTTTTGGCTGTGCGTTGTTCATCAGTCAGTCATTCAGTATCGGACGAGTTCTTTAAATATTAATTAGGTACCTTGCCAGGTTTGTAAATATAACTACTACTTAATCAACATTTACAGAACTAATCAAGATAATCGAAGCGCTCTTTCAAAGCGGCGACTCAGTTCCACAATTCTATTCAATAAGAACAAAGTACATAAGTACCTACTCCCTTAACAAATACATCATGTATTTATGAGCTAACACGTCCGCATTCAGGCCTTATTAGTTGATACTTATTTCCCAGCGGCACGTATTTTTAGCATATTTTCCGCAATTTCAATTTATCCGTGGGGAGGATATGATTAACGGGATGTTAGCACGTGCAGCTACTTAATCTTAAATAACTTTCATTGTCCTTGTATTTAGATATACTTAGATTAATTTTAGAAATGCGAAATTTATAAAAACCCCCTGATAAGGCCTACAAAAAACATATAAGTACAGATATTATTCAATTCAATTCAATTCAATTTTATTCAAATAAATTAATACATAAAGTTTAATATAAGTCTTATAGTTAGAATATTAGGTAGGTACATAATAAAAACATAGGGAGCCTGTATTAGGATAAATAAATCCTGTATCACAGGCTCTTAGATACGGCGAGCGTTATTGATAAAAAACATAAATTTACTTATACAATATTTAGATATTAAATAATAATAGTTACAGATAACATCGGCGATGTTTTAAAAAGGTTAGGTGCGTAGTACTCGTAACTAACGGTTCTGTATGAGGATATGTATAGATGTGAATGAGGCAAGGGAAGTTCGTTAGGATCTGACCAAGTGGCGTTCTTTGGTCTCTGCTTACCCCTATGGAAAAAGGCGTGATATTAGGCCTGTATGTTTTCTGTCTATCTGTTACGTAGGATTTTTAGCAAAATAAGACACTGATAAAGACGATAAATAATAATATTTAATGGGTATCAATTTAGTGATAGGGGCTCCAAAACTCTACCATTATGTAATTAGAGGTAGAATCGTAATTATGTGATCACAAACTTAATAGGTACTTCCTGCACTTCTATAACTTGAGGATCACCTCACATGTTGACAGATAAACTCGTAATCTTTGTCGCCCATTTTATATTTGCACTTTTCAGCAGTAACTTTAATAGATCTCTCTCTAAGAGTTACTTTGTACCAATATTACTATTGCGTATACATACTCCTAACTATGGGTATTGGACTCGTAAGTCTGTAATATGATAAGTGTATTCTTCTGTTGCAGTTCATATAAATCAAGTTCTTGTGTGGGAGACACAGAGGAGAAGAAATGAAAAAAGTGGTAATAATTATGAAAAAGTTGATTTATTATAATTATAATTATAATAATTATTATAATACAGTTTACAATAATTACAAGCGATCACCAAACGGGGTGAAAGAAAACGGCGTAGTATTAAATTATTTAGGCCGTGTAGAGACGGCGTCGCGTCAGGTCGCGTCAGGTCGCGTGCGCGGGGCTCGGCGCCGGCGCCGGCAGCGCGCGGTCCGACAGTACAGGGCCCGGGGCGGCCGCCGCGCACTCGCCCGCGCCCGCACCACCACCCACACTCACTCGCGCCACTGCGCCACACGCCACACGCGCGACTCGCGCGACACCCACCCACACGGACATTTATTTATTTATTCGATTTAGGATATAGTCTTTCGAACGCGAGGAACAAAATATTACACAAGTCGAGAATATTATTTATAATCGATTCGGATTAAATCGGATTCGAGAGCGGCGGAAGCGTGCCGCGGCGGGGGCGGCGGGAGCGGCGGGGGCGGCGGCGGCGGCTCGGCGAGCGGCAGGCTATGTACAGGGGCGCCGCTACGGGCAGTCGCACTCCTCCACCACCATCTCGGGCAAGTCGCGTTTGATGATGTTGGAGTCGGCGCCGAAGTAGATGAGCGACAGCGCGGAGAAGCGCACGGGCGCGCAGCACTCGGCCCGCTCCAGCCGCGCCGCCTCCACCACCTGCGAGTGGTAGTTGAGGAACGGGGCGCAGGCGCCGCGGCAGTAGTTCGCGTAGTACCCCTCCGGCGCGACGATCCAGTCGTCCCAGCCGAGCGCGCGGAAGCTCACGTAGTACGTCTGGCGGCAGCAGCGGCCCTGCTCGGCCGCGTCGCAGTCCAGCGCGCGCCGGCGCCGGACCGCGGGCGGCGCCAGGCGCAGGCGCAGCAGCGGCCGCGCCAGCTGCCCGCCGCCCAGGCGCAGGCGCACGCGCCCGCCGCAGCCCGAGCAGTCCAGCAGCAGGCGCAGCGGGCCGCGCGCGCCCGCGCCCGCCCAGCGCCGCGCCGCCGCCGTGACGTCGAGGCGCTGCCAGGCGCGCGCCGGGTCGCGCCGCGCCGCGCCCGCCAGCGAGCTGATGGCGACGCTCTCGTTGCTCGCGTTGCCGCTCACGGTGAACGCCCACAGCGTGTAGCGCAGGCGCCGCGCCCGCGGCGACGTCTCGGCGCGCACCATCAGCTCCGCCGACGCCACCGCCAGCCCCTCGCCCTGCTCCGACTCGGCCTCCGCGCCGAGACGGAATTCTATCAGTCGCTGACCATTCAGCGTCTCACCTGCACATACCGACACACGCTCGTGTTTGCTACTGTTTCGCTCGGGTGACAGAGATCTCCCACCGGATCTACTGGCAGTTAGCCAGGCGGATGATGGTCCGTGATCTCTGACACTTGTGTGATTGACCCTACTGCCTACGGTCCCTACCTACTTGGAAATGGCCCATCTTTAGTGCAGCGGTTGTGACAAGGTAGGGGATGTTGGGTGGAGGTGCCGGAGTGTGCGCGGTGGTCGCCTCGGCTGTCGGCTACACCAACCCGCCCGTCATGAGCACCCGCGCTCCGTCACTTGACCTGCTCGAGGGCCCATGCCGATACGTGTCAGTGCTGGCCGCGCATACATCCGCATTTTGTAAATTAAAGGGTCTGGAGAAGTACTGTTTGTAAATGATTAAGTTATAAAACATCACAACCACTGACACTACTAAACTGATAAAGTAATAAATGCGCTTAAACTACAGGTGGTCCAGTGTCCATCGGTGTGTTGTTGGCGGCACGCGAAAGACTTGAAGTTCACCTCATGTTGAAGGCTCAGTCCTGCAAAGAACGAAAACCGTATATTAGTGGCAAATATCCATAATACACAGCGCACGTATTACCTAGTATGAATAGGTGCTATTGAGCATTACAGGTGGAAAACAGTAGGACGGGCATGTAACAGATTCATTATCCGATTGATTGAGTACGATCAAAGCGCTACACGTTCGCAGTCCATATGACATGGATCACACATACACATAGTGTAATAGTTCGCACATAGCACGACGTACACAAAGAACGCTCGTAATTAACCGAAATAATTTAATGCAGGGTGGCGGTGTGCCAAATCGTTAGGTACTAAATAATAAGGTCGTTGAATAAATAACCGTGTACTAATGAGATAACGAAGTGGCCTGCAAGCCGACTGTTACCAACGTCAGGCTTAGATTGAAATCTTTGTTTATGCTATTTTTGGCTCAGAATGGACGTTTGAGGTTGTTGTGTGGGTGGATGTCTATCAAAATGTGGCTAAAGGCTTCTGAATGCTTGGAATCTTGTTTAAAGACTTTGCTAACTTGTACCCGGTGTGTATTAAGTAATCATAGTTGAGTAAGATAAACAGTAACCCTTTTGCACTTTTTTTGACTCTACGTCGCTCAATAGATCGTTTCACGTCATAAATATTTGAAAGAAAACTTAACACGTGTCAAGGTTACTGCGGCCGTGAAATCGTCTATGCGCTTGCAAATAAGTCATACATTGCGTTGAACAATAAATAAGTACGCCTATATAATAAGTAAGTATATAATAAGTATTTGGATAATTTTAATTAGTAAATTCTAGTTCAACGAAGTAATTTAAATGAGCTCCAATGAAAGTCTGAAATATTTTGTGACATATCTGAATCATGATAAAGAACCGTGTCCAGTGAATTATTTAAAACACGCAACAATTGATTTGTACAGCTTTGCATTACTAAACAATTATTAGAATGATAGATACACGAACATGAGATAATCCCAGCAACTTCACCATTTAAGCTTGTCAAACTATTAATACCTAGCACGTGCCCATAAACATCAGTCTTACAGAAGGGTATCGTGTTATATCCCAGGAAACTGGGTTGTGGAGGTCAGATAGGCAGTCGCTCCAAGTAAAATACTGGTATTCAGCTGCATCCGGTGAGACTGGAAGCTGATTCCAATATAGCTTGGAAGAAAGGCTAAGTTGATATATATAAATGCTCATAAACAATTCACACAAAAGCTCATTTTTTCGCCAAAGCTAAGACAATTAAATTCCACCACACAATTTTTTTTATCAAAAACATTTTTTTCAAATTCCGCAGCCTAAAACCTTAAAAATGACAGCCTATATATTAAACAATTCAGTATTGACATCACAAAACGGTAATAAGTAGGTCTGTAAAATGACCCACGCTGTGGTCACCAGGTGAATTATTGACTTGGTCGGATCGACCCGGCTGTCGCCTTTACTGCACCTTGCCCACTTGCATAACACCACCGTTATCGATTGTTGAAATTCTTGATACGTTCGTGAATTATTTAACGTGTGTTTCATGGATAAAGCTCTGGGTTAATAGAGTTGAATGAGGACTGTTTATTCGGTAAATAATAATTACTAATTTATTGAGGGTATGCATGTCCCGAACCCGCAGTTGGCCAGCGAGGTGGACTCATGGAATAACCTGTCCCTCAATTTAGGAGGAGACCCTTGTTTAACGTGGTGGACTCAAGGTCTAACCTCTCCATAAATTTCAGGGGAGACCCTTGCCCAGCAGTGGGATAGAATTGAGTTAAAAAATTTAAAATAATAACTACTCCTCCTCTTTACAGGAAACTTTCCAGCAAATTAATTAACTGTCCCTTTTAAAATCACTTTCAGATATCTTATATTGTAGTCGGCCTCATCGAAAAATAAAGTCTTAAACAATATGAATGAGGTTGTAATAATTTCAAAAGTATTTTTTTAGTTGCAATAAGTTTCGATGACTTGATTAGACGACAACAAAATCTGTTAACTAAAAACCTCACAGAGATTCACGTTAGAAAAAAAATCATATAACGCGGAAGCTTAAAGTAACGAACACCACCGATAGTCGTTACTAAACAATAATATACCTTCTAAATCGAAAATTACAACCCATAATGGAATCGTAAAACTAAATTTCATGTTAGCTAGCACTACAAAAACCATAAACATACCATAGTATTACAATTGTATCGTCACATGTCAGCATTGAATCAGCCAGCACCTTTCCACGGTCTTACTATTATGACAAAAATAAAAAAAGACTTCAATTCACGTTACCTTACCAATTGGTGGTAATGAAAGCAAAAACTCTGGACATAAAAAGTAACAATAAAGAACTTGTAACAATAAAATATAACGCACTGTGTACGTCTATGTAATAGTAAAGGGAGAATCGTATAACGCTTACGGTTTGTGACTGATCGTTTGCTGAGTTTAAGGGCGAAGTTGAAATTACGATATTAATTTTACGATATACTTTACGATAATTCTACGAAAATTTTGGTGCAATGACTGCAATGACTTCTTTTTTAAAAGGATATCTAATCATTTATCCATGGCTACTCAACTTTTGGGCCCGTGTATACGTCGCAATGTAATCAAACGCGTTTTGCAAATCTACATCATATTTTGTAATCCATTATTTACATTATCCAGAAAAGTAGGTACTTAACATGATTGCTAGCTTGTACAAGATTTACAAGCACTACGGGCAGGTGTTTAAGTATATACTATAAGCACAAAAGACGCGTACTACGCTCATTTGGAATGAGTTAGCAGCAAATTATTAGCGCTATACAAAAAAGCTCTAATGGTGATTTGAAGGAAACTTGAGGCACTAAAGCTATGGTGAACGGTTGACCTGACCCCGTTCCATGTGCTCTAAAGGCCCTAACTTTAGCTGTTCTATAGAAATTGTGACGTAACTGATAAATGAACTATTGTTACCTTCTACCAAGGTTTTACTTGAAGGTATTACGTTTTTCGCGAACCTATATAACCTCTTTCTAAGAAATTCAAGGTAGGTCATTTCGTGTCCTCATGATATGTATTTCTGACTATTATACAGTCTTCAACTTACCCCAAAACATCAAATTCTCTTTGAAAATATTTGTCATATTATATCATGAAATTTAAGATGTGTAAAGTAAGCTAATCAATCCACCCAGTTTAAAACAACAGAGCTCAATTTAAAGCATCTTATCTCCGAAATGGAGAGTCCAAATTTAAGCTGAATGGTATGAACGTATCGGCAGCAGTCAAGACCAAATATTTATATTGTTTGAACAACCATTTGCCTAACACCCTTTATGTTATTACATAGTTAAGATACTAATCGGTAGTGCAATAGCTGGGTTTGAAAACCTTGACTGTCAATCGCAATTTTAGCAATCGTTACTTGTTATCATTTACTTAGTATGTTGCTTATCCCTCATACAAAAAATAGAATTCCGAGTAAAAACAGCTATGAATTTATTTATTTCTTGTATCCTTATATTATTAATATTGGCGTAAATAATAATGTCAACAGGAAGTGCTTAGATCTCAGTCATATTAGGACTTGTATATTTAGAATTGTAATTTGATACGACGTATTTATGCGTCGTTTAATAACCGGATAAAATAATTGGCGAATGAATTCATTGCTCCAAAATAATTGAGATATATTAGTCTCAAAAATAAAGGTAATTAAGTTTATATTATGTTATAAAAGTTATGCCCAACCCGCAGTTGGCCAACTTGGTGGACTCAAAGCCTAACCCCTCTCTCATTATAGGTGGAGACCCTTGTCCAAAACTGGGATATTGATGGGTTGAATTTGTTTGTAGAAGTTATAAATAGTTTCTCAAAATGGTGATCTGTAATTCTAATAAATATCTGTAATTTAAATCAATATACATAATGATGTATGTATTTTTCATTGCGTTAAGAGACTAAGCAGATAATACAAACACAATGATTATTATGTATGTATGAATATGTAAATCATCTTTCGAAAAAACCTACATCAAAACCATAGAGAATTTAAATGAAAATTTCTTCCAAAAATATATTTGAAAAATAATAAATATGAAAATAAATAAAGCAAAGGGATCAATTTAAAGTGAAGTGATTGTCATCGTGTTTCATTTCAGTTACCTGACCCTTCACAATGGCATGATGCCGCATTCCTATCCTATCCATGGCACAATATTGAATTATTAATTGCACATATATTAAAATTTGAAACTGATATGTTGGACTATTTATAGAAAAGTCGTCAATAATATTATTTTATAAAAGAGTGATATGTGTATTAGAAATAATTTTCAGTCATACCAACGGTGAAGGAAAACATCAACCCTGCATGCCTGAGGGTTCTTTAGAACAGTTCTTATAGGTACGCAAAGTCCTCAACCCGCAATTGGCCAGCGTGGTGAACTCAAGGCCTTACCCCTCCCTCCAGTAGTGGGACATTAATGGGTTAGATTTATTTATTTGCTCATACTAATACGAGAGTATATTTAGCGACAAAACTGCTGAACACATTTTAATGTCACTCGGCATAGAGTTAGTTCAAGACAAAATCATTACAAGCAGATCACCTTATTATTAAATATTTTATTATTTAAGTAAAGAACCCTAAAATAGTAAAGATTTACTTTAAACAACTATTCAAGAAGTGTGAAATAATGTCTCCAAGCATGCTAACTTTAAATACTTAATGGGCAACTAAATTATTTTCTTTTAGCCGCTGAAAATAAATACTGAACTTTACATGAAAGCCTCTTTGCCAATCCGCGTGAAGTTATGCAATTATAAAATTACGCTGGTTTATTTATTACAGCTTTTTCTAAAAAAATATGTTTTTTCTTTGATTTGAAGTAGTTAAAGGTTCGATATTTTAGGACCTCGCTGTCTGAGCCAAGTTGTAAGAGCGTTTTGTGGTCTTTGTCTACCCCTTGGAAAAGGGCGTGATTTTATGTATGTATGAAAGTTCAGAACTTTCATTCAAACATACATAAAATCACGCACTAAAATCACCTGAAGTTATGTATCATTTTAGTCATTCCCAATAAATATCAATAGACGATTAACATAAAACATAAGATATAACCTCCTATTTATTTATGAAAACTTCATAAGAATCTATTCAGGGGTTTTGAAGTAAATGGTGAATAAACGAACGCGGCGGGAACTTTGCTTTAAAGGTAAATATTTTAAATAAGGTTTTTTTCTATAAAATGTTCCTATACGTGATTCAGTTTGTCAAAGATTTAATATGAAACTACATCGCTAGATAATTGTACGTTGTCTATAGTGTAACGCCGTGACCGCTATCACTAATGTGACCAATTAATTGCGTTCTGTAGGACATGTTGGTATATAATATAAACCTTTTAGATTGTATAGAAAATCCATCCTGTATTGAAGAGCTTGTCAAATGTTATAACCCAACAACTTAGTAGAGACGTTGTAAGCAAGGCTCGCGGCTGTCGGAGTTATACAAAATACAGATTTTAGAACATCAGTGACCCACAGGCTTATGCATCTGACGGTGGCATGTTTGATAGATCTCCTTTTTGAAAATAAATCGTGTACGCCAAGGCTCTGTACCAATCTGTAGGACTATAGTGTTTATTGAATTTTGCTAGCTTTATTAACCTATTATATAAAATGATTTTGGAAATGTGGGTGTACATGCTTTACAAAATTTTATATAAAGTTTAATACACGTGCCGCAATCTTAATTAATAACACTATTTAAAATAGATAGCCGTTATAGTTTTCGAACAAAAGATAACTTCTGGCATCTTTCAGAGGGACTAACATTTTTAAGCGATTTCAAAAAGGAGGACTTCTATATTAGGACGGTATGTTTTTACTGAATATCTATTAAAAACATACACTTTTTATAAATCGATTTTATAGCACCAAATTCAAAGTACTTAGCACATACCAGGTATAATAGATTTTTAAAGTTATTGTGCTTGAAAACATGTGTTTTATCCCCATTAATAAAAATTAATCACCGAAATGAATGTACGTGTATAACTTTTGAACAACATAACTAAGTTGGATAATTCTTGGGATTGATTCTATTCTCATATGAATTTTGATCCCATCTATCCCATACGAACCTTGTCCTGACAGTAACAAACATATATTAAAAAAATATTACCCATGTTGCTTTCGTTGTTCAAGAGTTATGCGCGTACATAAATTTGTTGAAAAATGTTTTAAAAAACACTCTCAGCTCGATCGCATCAAGTCCGCAAATCACGCTATTAGATCTATAGCTAAAGTACCGACGACGAAGCCACTTCAAACTATCTTTGTGAATACAAAAGCATAGTCACAAGAATAATGAAAGATTAATAAATCGTTTCGCGGGAACGGGCACTTGTGTTGTACAGACGACACACAATCTAATTACTACTTTTAGCTTGCACATTGTATTGAACCAATTCTGAGATTATGCGAGCTTTGCTATTACTACTTGATAATGAAGGCATGGAAAATTGTAGTAAATGGTAAGTTAAGCAACGTTTAACGCGGACTTTCATATTTTTATTGTCACATGTTAATAGGCGCTCTCAACATACGGTATGATCAGAGACTAATAAATATCCCAGCCATATTAATTTTCCTTAATTGACGTTTAGTCTATCTATATCATTGATTGCTGGCAGCGCCTCCCATGATCAATTATTGTATCAACCACATTGTAAAGCTTTTGGCGATTGAAAAGAGTGTGTGTGAGTTTCTTGCTAGCTCTTCTCATAAGGCTCTTACTCCTTTCCGAGCTAGTTGTAGATTTAGTAATTGTAACAACTATCATAAGTGTCAATAATTGATTTCGATTGTTCCTCAGATGGGTAGTGTAATAGTGTTAGGCCGAGCGCTTCCGTACTTCTATAGGCGAGTAAAAAGTAGACAAGTAGTTGTCAAATAAAAAATACAGTGATAAAGCCATGTCAAACAGTTTTTTGTTAGGTTTGCCTCTTAGTTTACGAAAAAAATAACAAAAAAAGAATAATGGACTGGAGTGCATAATTACTTATTGAGTTTTCTCATCTCGATTTTTTTTAAATGCTAAAACAATGTGCTCCTTGTAATCCAAAATATCCTATCAATCTAATACTTCGACTACTTAGGTACATATTGGTATTTATTTAACGTATAGAATAAAACACTCCTACATACAAAATGGGATCTCGGTTAATCTTATCATCTTTTGTTTTGTGCTAAACGCGGAATGCGCTTAGATAATTCCATATGTTTTGTCTCAAAGATTATTCGGATTAACGTATTATGGTTACTAGTCTACGCTCGCAGTTTTGCTTGCTTGAAACTTTGTACAAAATTTAAGTTTTTTAGATAAACTGCGATGACGATGTTTAAAAATCCATGGTGCAGTATTGGAAGTGAAAGGGACATTATTCCTATATTTTTATCATAAAGTGAAAAAATGGTTTCAATTGACATAATTATATTAAATCAATGCCATAGGCTACAAATCACCTGGCTTCGAACCCTGATCAGTATCTTACTTTAGTTTTAATTAAAGTTATTTTTTCAACAATTTCTCAGTCTCATTTACAATGAAGTTATTACACGAACGTAATCAACTAAACAGTATGAAGACACAGAATAATTAAACCAATTTTGTGTAAATAATAGGTTGTTTTATATTGCCGTGTGACTGAAATATAAACGGCTATTATTTTTAATTAGTTAGTTATGGCAAATTGTATCTGTTGCCTGTCATTTTAGTAACTTTTACCTGACGTTGATTTGGAAAATGCCGTAACAAGGGGTAAAAGAAAATATGCGACTCAGTTGGTTCTCTAGGTTGCTAAATAATGCATTTTATCTTATGATTAAACGATTTACTTATTACAAGTTAATTTAGTGATGTAATTGTAACATTTTATAACATAACGAGACATAATTATGTTTTCTATATGCACTTTATTAAAATATCACACAATTTGGGTGCGTGTGTTGTGCGTATGTAGTTAAATAGAAGTACAAAGAAGTTTATTATTTAGATAAAGCGCTTAATCTATTTATTCTATTGACTATTTTTGGAGATTTTACACTCTTAAGGTCGAAATCAACCTTCGAAACACTCGAAAGTACTCACATATTTTTCTTTTCTAGTTATTAGGTATGTTCAGAACAATTCTCTATACAGTCACGTCACAGAAATATTTCATACATTTACCGGCGAGGCCACATTGGGCCATGTAAAATATAATTCTTTTGGAAGTGAATAATAAAGAAATTGCTAGTTAATTATATTTGAAAGCCTGCCTATGTTTCCTAGGGCTAGTCAAGGTCATGTGAGCTACTTTATTTTGCCGCATACGGAAATCGAATGTGTCACTTGCAAATATAAATTATGTACTTAGATAACCTATTGTGTTAGCTGACCTTTAGGTGGAATGAGATGGGAGAATGTTCTAGACTAGTTCATTTTGTTGAGTAAAATTATAGTTTGTGATAAATTGGTTCTTTGGTCTCTGCCTACCCCAGTAGGAAAAAGGCGTGATTGTATATGTGTGTATGATTTTGTGTGAGATTAAAATATTTCATACTGTGACTTTGTTGTTGTGCTACTTGACCATCGAAAGATATAAAAGCACTACTTTTAATTATAGTAATCATTTTTATCAGTTATTTAGAATAATATTTACCCGTATAATCTCCAATTGTACTTTTAACTTTCATTTGCCTCTTAGATGAGGATAAATATAACTAATTTAGTAAATCTGTAAACTTTTAATAGAAAAATCTGTCAAAAACTGACTTTTGTAAACTTTGCAATGATAATATAATTGATTCGTTAAAAATTTGGTATGACAATTCTAAAACTAATTGAAGTGGTTACAGTGGTAATAAACAATCAATTAAATTACCGATGATATGAGCACTTGAATAATCTTAGTTTGAAATTGTAAACCTACTTAAAATATATAAAAACCCCTTTATAAAAAAGTACAACGTATTAAAATCATTGATAAACGTAATAATCACTTAAAATAAAAATAATTTAATTAGTCCCCCTGAGACCCTTGTCCAGCAGTGTGACAATAATGAGTAATTTTTTTAAACAATTACTTAAAACCAGTTAACATCTTTTAACGGCCATAAGTAACAAAAAGCTGCACTATCAAACGCACCAATACCGCTATAAAATCAAGAACCCCATAAAAATTCTAGGACAACTATTTTTAAACTAGATGGAAAATGGAAATCGATTTAAAAGTTCCGCACTAACCACTCGATACAAATAGCCATTAACGTTCATTAAGAATATGAAAGAAGAAATTAATTCAAAGTAAAATTTACCTTATCATATAGGAAAGTTTCCTTGGATCGTAACTCGTAAAAAGTTTGTTGTAGGGAGAGCGCGTGCGTCCCCGTCGAGAGCCGGCATGGTACTGGCGGGTTCAGGGAAACCCCTGCCTTATATAGTGTGCGAGTGGGTGAATCACTGGGAAATCGGGAAACGTCTACCATTGATAAATGCCAAGTTTTGGCTCGCTTGTATGTGTGTGTGTCTACGCGTTTTTTCATAGTGACGCTTTTTGATTTGCTGTTGCAATGTAGGGGTTGGATTTGGTGATTATTCGTAACGATATTTTGGGTTGTAATGATTATATACAATACAATATATGAGTCTAATTAACATCGTTAAAAGAACAGTCCTGATTAAGATTTGTGCAATCTTGTGTATGTAATATGTGAAATATTGTCGTAGAGGTCAATCGGTGAAGTAAACAACTGACAATAATTCGAAATCCACGTGCAGAAATATTTTTTGATGTACTTAAGAAAGTTTAGAAACATGCTCTCAAAACGTCATTGTAAAATATAATTTATAAACAAACGATTTAGATCGGCTAACTAGTTTTTCACAATTTTTTATCATAAGAAAATAACCATTCGCTATCAATTAATACAACAACCTACAATTAAGCCTACACATAAAATAGACATCTACGAAAAAAATACGTGTGTCCTTTATCAACCCCATAGATAAATAAAGGACATTTCAAAGTGTCTGCCATCGTCCTCGCTAATGTCACCCGTTTGACGCGCATCGTAGACCGTGGCGTAGCCGCAGACGCGTAGGCGCGTAGCCTCGTAGCACTCGTAGCTAAGTACATACATTTTCACTTTACGAATTCCAAGAAAGGTTCTGTAGATATTTTTAGGTAATAGTGCTAGAATATAATTCATCTATTGAATTGTTTTAATGGATTGCTCAAGTAGTTTTCTAAGTGTTATTTCGTGAACTTAGACAGTTTTCGAAATTATTTAAAAGTTGTTTTAAACTATTAGCGATAAACAGAAGAAACCCATTAATATTTTAATAGTGTAAAGAAGTGCTCGTGGCAAAATAACAACAGTCGCGTTTAGATCTGTAAGGTGTCTGTAAACCTTACAGATCTAAACTTGGTTAGGCGACCATATTATACATACCGGGTTCCTCCGTGTTTTTGAAGGCACGTAATACTGTGGGTAGAGTAATTAATAAATCCGAAAATCAAAATTACCTTCTTTTTGCTCTTTTTCAAAAAAGGAATGATTTAATGTATGTATGTATAGATAGATACATCCTAATTTTAACAACCTGTCAATGTATTACTTTATGTCAAACTAAGCTAAAAGTCACTTTAGCATATTTCGAATATACGTAGTTGAAGCGGTTCTCTATAACGGTACTCTAAGCACATACATGTGATTACGCAAATAAACAAAAATAGTTTATAATAAAACACATTGTACGTTGCCAATGTTTCATTTGCCCTCAAATATTTAAAGGTACGCCCACACGTGACTATTAACTTGTATCACTTCTCTACGTTTCGAATAACTAGCAAATAGCATAATATTTCACTTTGGTACAGCATTTCTTTTTATGTCAAACTCTGGTATTGATTTATCCTACGTCGTGAATTTTACTCAATCAAATCAACTTTACGATAGACGACTAATTCTTGTGAATTGTGCGGTTAACACAATAAAATTGAATCATCTTCAGGTAATATCGTATGTGAACCCAGTTTATATGACTGTTATTTAAAAAGGTCCAAGGTAAATCAAAGGATATATTATATTTTGAACATTTTTAATTTCGAAAGTTTTTCTAGACCGCAAATTATTGATGACACAACTATGCAAAATTTACTTGTAAAAACGTCCTTCATTAAAACGTCGTAAGTGTTGTAACAAGTGTGACCGATATTGTTACATACGTAGTCACACATTCATATCCATCTTAAAACAAAATGTATCTATTCCATCTATTTCTGTATCTTAATGTAATATTGTCTTCAAATTAGTTCGTGACCGAAATAACAGCCATTGTTTATTGTCAAACACTAACACAAGTTTTAAATTAACTTTATTATGTTTGTAGATAAGTAATACTTATTTTGATACATAAATCATCTTTTGGTAAACAATACGATATGAATGGAAAACTATTTTCGTTTGTTCTATTATCTTCAAGATAATATGTTATAGTACAGTTGAGATTATTATAACTATATAAATAATATACTATTTGGCTATTTACTGATATCTGGTCGATATATTGTGTATTGTATAGGAACGTTGTTCTAGAAAGTTCCCTGTGATTCTAGAATAATGAAACTTTCATGCTTTGTAGATATATTGTAAGAATTTACAATTGTTAATTTACCTTTTTAATTGTAAAATAAAAAATATAATCTCATTATCTACACAACCATCTCTCTTCTTTAACTATAAACTCTCTCTATACAGTCAGTGTTAATAAACAAGTGAGTTCAAGGGATTATTAAAATCTATACTAATATTATAAAGCTGAAGAGTTTGTTTGTTTGAACGCACTAATTTCAGGAACTACTGGTCCCATTCGAAAAATTCTTTCAGCGTTAGATAGTCCATTTATCGAGGAAGGCTATAGGCTATATATCATCACGCTACGACTATTGGGAGCAGAGTAGCAATAAAAAATGTTACAAAAACGGGGAAAATTTTGACCCATTCTCTCTTATGTGACGCAAGCGAAGTTGCGCGGGTCAGCTAATTACCTATAAAACTGACCACCCAACTAAATAAATAGAAATAAACTATTACCACAATTGTATTAGTTAAAGTTGTGAGCAAAAACAAAGCTTGTAGGTATTTACTAGCCAAAATGCGACATACTAACAGAGAAATCGTACTGCAATTTCTTAACATCGCTAACTAGCTAAATTCAAGAGAAAATAGCTTAAAATATTTAATACATTTTCTACTTCCATTGAATCTCTACAAATGTTCACTTATCATCATTACATTATTCAGGTAGTTATAACTTTGAATTGATAAAGATCAATCCCTTCAAACTTATAGAGCCATAGCAAAAAAATATTTTTTATCAAACAGCATCAAAGTTCTTCGCAACATTATTCCACGTTTTATCCTTAAGAAAACAATCCCCTGGCCCCAAATCTCACAATCAATGTTTGGCAAGACCCCAGCACGGTCGTCGACAGAGCGGCGCCGATGTGTTTTATTTCATTAGACGTCTTCAGTCGCGGCATGTTGACAATATCAATGTAATCATATTGATATCGGTATTATTTTCTGGATGATTAAATAGTCTGAGTGCTGAAGTATTGGGAGTATTTGTCAAGAATAATATGTATATGAAGTGTCTGTGAAAATCTAGATTTTGAGTCTTGTGACGTCATGTTTCCAGTCTATGAGATTTATTGAGAATGCTTTATTACCGACATAATTTTTTAGGGTCCCGTACCCAATAAGTAAAACGGCAACTATAGTACGAAGATTTCGCTCACTGTCTGTCTGTCATCAGGTATTTCATGAACCGTGATAAAACGACGGTTGAAATGTTTACCAAAAATAAGAATAAAATAAATAAGTATTTCAGAGGGCTCCTAAATAACCAATATGATTTTTTTTGCCGTTTTTATAAATACTTTTCAGAATCCTTCGTGCGCGAGTCCACCTCGCACTTGGTCAGTTTTTTATATGGATAGTACAGAGTAAATCACTTATCTTGAGATTTCGAATTTGGCAAATCAGGAAAGGGAGATATTGTTAGTCTTGCAACGCTATTGATATAAGTAGATTTTACACGATATATCGTAGTCTTATTTTACAACTATCGATAAGTTAGATTAGTAAACTAACCCCCGGTTTCTGAGGTACATTTAGCGGCAGTTTATCTATTCAATAGCGTTAAAACTCATACAAATAAAACTTTATTGAATAGATAAACTACCGCTAAATGTAATGAGAAACCGGGGGTAAGTAATGGGAACATAAGCGTACAAGGAAATTGAAAACAAAGTCCAACTTCCTACAATTAGGCCACTACAAATCAGTACATACAGTAGTATATATTTAAAATCAAACCAATCATATATATGACAGGTGGAAAGCTTCTAATGATCATCGATCAGTGGACATTCACACAAGGACGTTCAAGCATCAAACTTATTAGTTCCGGGTAAATACGTACATATATGATGGTAGTTGTATTACTCGACTTCACATGTGTCTGTCTGTCTGTATGACTTAGGTTCACTGCGATAATACTTCAGGAGCTAACATAGTATTATATATTTACCTTTTATTTTTCGGTTAATTTTCAGAAGGATCTAAGCGATCTTACTTTCGAAATTACTTCGAATTAACTAAATCCTATTTTCTTAAAAACTGTGAAAAATATTAGCATAAATGGATTCCGTTATTTTTTTATTAGCGTTCTTCGAATCGTACCCGCAATTTTCGAGGTAAATGTGTTCTAATAAACAATATCTTTGGAATTATAACGTTAGTATAATTTTAATGTAGAGTTGATGGTTTAACTAACGACTTTTGGTGTTTGAAGTTACTTTCATGCTTCTACGTGTGTTTTGTCTTTGTTTTTGATAGATGGTTGTATTTTGGATGATTGTAATTAAAGTTCATTATAATGGTGTTTGTTTCTACTCAGAACCCTATCATTGTTATTATAACCTTAATATATTGAATAACAAAATATTGAGCTGAGAGGTAGAGTTAGACATACTAAATCAAAAGAATGTCTTCAGAATGTAGCATTACATTTTACAATCATATAAACAACCTAATGCAAAACACTGGAACTAGTTTTCATTACTGACACTAGTATTCGTTCCGTGTGAAAAAAATCGTACCTACGAACTTTTCATCCAATGACAATGCCATGTTGACCATCATAACAATCAAATAATATTAAATGGACCTAATAACTGAGGAGATAGCTTGTAAACAAAAGTGAACGTGGGTACCAAGTGCCATCTATCGGCCAACAAATGTAACTACTTAGAAGAGAGTTTTGACATTCGAAGATGGAGTTGCTTCAAACTAAACTGAGAGAGCCTGGTTACCACTTTTTATGCTCTAGAGGTCAAGCCCTAAAGCTATTAGCAACTTTTAAGTATGATGTTGTCTTTAAAATCGTATCGTAGAGAAAGAAATACTTTTTAGCATCCCTTAAAATTCAATGATGTTTTAGAATTCGGCTGTCAGTCTCTAAGTAACTGACAATTGTAATTGGTCATAACAGGTGTCTATTCTCTAGATGGTCAATGTAGTCCTTAACTTCTCACCTGGGGTTAATATTAATATTTCAATAACAGTTTAGAAAGAAGTAGTACTGGTTAGTCTCCTACCGTATATAGATTTCGCTGCGAGATTCAGGAACTACTTGACAGTTCCACGATATGCCGTGAGATGGCGTTGTTCTATATTTTGTAAGCAGTTACTATAAAGTTACAACATCATTTAACAATGTTTGCAGATAATAGGTGTTCCTGTAGTGTTTTGTTTCTTTTACTCGTTTGTAAAAGGAAAGAAAGGAAACATTTTAGTAGTATTCTCACTAAAATAGGTTAATGGTTAATTTATGCATGAGGGGTAACCATAATACTATTATTATAGTCAATTAGCGTTGTACAGAGCCCTTGGCAAGGTACGCCACTGACGGGTGATACAAAATTTTGATTAAGAACATCAGTGACCCGCAAGCTTATGCTGATTGGTGGGCTGTTTGATATAGATATTTACAAACAAAATCACGCCTTCTTCTCATAGTGGTAGGCAGAGACCAGAGAACGCCACTTCGTACGATCCTTACTTACATCCTTCATTTCATTCATATCCATACTATCTAGTCACACAAAACCGCCGGTTACGAGTACCTTGTAAGACATCATCGATGTGTTCACTTATCATGCTAGTCCTCAATCTATCATAAAAAGTACAACTACTTTTGTTTAGAAATACCCAGAAATAGTGGATGCCATGGCTCTTTTGCAAGTTTTTGGAACATGGGGGTTAAAATAAAACACGTATCACTTAACATTACAATATATTCATAATATTGAATACAATTTAAACAGTAGTCTACGGGATCTAACACAGATGCTGGCGACACAAGTATAACATTGTAAGTGATACAATACAATACATTGATACACTACAAGTGTAAAGTTACTACAAAACTGTAAATACAAGAGGTATGTAAATACTGACAGACTTACTCACTAAACGCTGAATTACTTTCACGCTGAAAGCAGACGATCTTTTAATCACTTTTAATAGTTTACTACTGAAAAAAGATATTGTATCATGAGCGTGGTAAATGGGTAAAAAATGTGTCCTCTTCGTGATTCTTTATTTCATCAGAATATGAATCATAATCTAATTCATCAGAATAAACTTTTTTCCTTGACCAGTACTTTGCTGTTATTAACAAAACATGACTATCTCTCTCATATTCCCTTCCCTTAATACAAAATTATTTAAAACAAGACGTAAACCAATATATATATATATAACGAATATGTATAATTTTTGTCGTTTCCACCCGATCTATAAATCAGCTATCTTTTGAAATAAGACTTGAAAATTGAAATACTGCCGAAAAATATGTGTCTAAAAATATCAATGGATAACGAAATTATTCCTTGACTGAAGTCCGACTGATGTCAGCGTAGAAGAAATTCAGGCCTCAAATACACATTTAAATAGTAGTATCTATATTTTTTATTTAACCATAATAAAAATTAATATATTTTCCCAAATAACCAACCATTTTCAGGGGTTAAAAATATAAAAGTGTTTTTATATCAGTAGAAGAATACACATAATAATATATCTTTTCAAATAATATACCCAAACCTCCACTTTAAAAATGAAGATTGCGAGAAAATAGATTATTATTTTTTTTATTGTATATTTTTCTACGTTTTGATTACATTGAAAATACATTTTTAATAATATGTATGTACCAACTAGCTTATTTTACCTTATATTTATTATTGTAACGCTCAAATAAAAAACAGCTTGATATAAGAATATCTACTAAAATTTATAAAATTAGGCAGCTCTACCATTTTCAACAGTATTTAAATATTTAATTATAAAATATATAAATACAAAACCATATTGTCTTTCTGAATACATAGTAAAACATATAATTTGGCCATTTTTGCCAAGACGACTATATACTTTATACAGGTAACAGCTAAAGTCACCTGCGTAAAATCGCGGTTTTCGAAACCGAAATCTATATTTTTTTAATTTAATTTTGAAGCACGTTGATAAAATATAACTCTTTTTTTATTCTCAGGCCTTCGCTAGTAACAATAATATATTCTATAACACTACATAGGTAGTTAAATATTTTTTCTGCTTAAGTTAAGAGCATCTGAAATTTTGCCTACGTATACTTTGATAGTATATTATTAAATCAACAAGTACACCAATAGTTTATTTATTAGCCACTATGAACAACCATATAAAAAATAAAAATCATTGAACTTTTAATTCTGTGCCTTTTTATACGCTTTTAAAATTAAAATATCGCGATCTGGAAAATCGTTTTTTTAGCCATCAATTCTTTTATTACTGCAAGCCCCAAGAGTACTTTTAACCATGTTATTATCGTTTCCCTCGGAGAGAATCAAGCTTATAGAACAAAAGTCATTTTAAACATGTTTGACAAACTAATATACTTGACAACGCATTCGCATTTTTTCAACGAACATTCTCATTCGTAGGCCAAAACTTGGGCAAAATGAAATATGTACTTCAATATTTTGCATGAGACTGATTAAGCATCAAGTCTCTTCAACATAATGACTAGAGCTTCATGAGGTGGTGGGACCTCGAAGACTGGCCTGCCTTCCTCGTCGAGGTAGTTGTCGTATCGCACTGTCTTCACCACCTCCATGCCTAATGAGCTACAGATGCGTTGGGAAAATGCGCCTGTTGCATCCGCTTTGAACATCTGGAAAATATATATAGTTTCGTTTTGACTTTATCTGTGCTAATATTATAAAGAGGAAAGATTTGCACGTTTGTAACAAATTGGCCATAACTGGACCGATTTTAAAAATTCTGTCGATAGTTGTACGCTACACTATTACTGATTAATATAGGATCGCTTCTAAAACTTCAACAATATTTGTCTACCCATGCAAAGCCGGGATAGGCCGTTATTTTTTTATGAAAAGAGAGATCAGATCGTAGAGTCGAAACCAAAGAACAACGGCTCAAATTTACAAATAAAAAGCAACTATTTGTGGATCACACGCAAACATAGTTTTTGTTTAATCAATATTGATGCCCCGATTCAATACAAAATTTGTAAACACTATAAGAACAAACCTTGAACCCGTTCGCCTTTGCCTTCTCCATGCTCATAGCCATTAATCCTTTAGCAAGACCTTTCCCCCTCGCTGCTTCGCTCACCGAAATTATTCGACATTCCATTATTTTATCCACCTGAAACAAAAGCACAGAAATCATGATAACTCTAACTATATGAAGAATAAAAAACCGTTGAGGTATATCGTAAAAGGGATTCAAAACTATAGGCTTGTTATAAAACATCGCTTGACAAAACGTCAAGGCTCTCATTATTACAAGTTTTGTCAGCGTAATATACACAAAAATATGAGAAACGGTTGAAAACCACTATACTTCTTGAAATTGTAATATAATGCCAATAAATTTCCAGAAATTGCCAATAATATTTTAACAAAAGGTTCCTTGCATCAGTAGTTCCAAGTGATACTCTTTGCAGTCATTCTAATTACCTTGAAAAGTTAAACAATGAACGCACCTCGTAACTGTTGAACAGATCCAAATCCTTGCTGGTGTTGTAGAGTATAGAGAATATCTTCTTGTACTTCTCGTCGTAAGCTCTTGTGATGGACTCCAGGGACTTCTCGATGTCGCCGGGTCATAAGATGCCATTCAGTGACACTCCCATTATCTGATGGTAACCAAGTACAAAATAAGATAAGACTTAGTAATAGCTTGAGGGCTGGAACAACTATTGATGACGTCACAGCCAGGTAGGTGTGTCTTCAGAGGCAAGTTGAAAAATGTATTACAATGTATTATATGTAGAGCTTTCAAGGATTCTAAATATTTTCCTTGAATTATCTAAAAAGAATTTACAATACTTGCATTATTTTACTATATCAGTTAGGCAACAGTTAATTATGCGGAAAACGCTTAGGAAATTATTGAAATATACACACGATAGGACTTCGCAACTATCGACAGTTAATTACATAGACTCGGAAGAAGACGAACTTATACTACAAGCGTACACTATACGCTGAATAAACGAAGCATTAAATTATGAACTCTTTACCGACTAAATCGTGAGCAAAAGTAAGCTCTTACAATATAATACTTACTTCCGTCCCCTCAACCGCGGCGATAGAGTACCCATCATATATAGTAGTGGCACACATTTCCTCGAGCGCCTGATGACCTTCGCCCCGTTGGCAAAGGCCTACTGCCTTGTTAAGAGGCTCATCTGCGAAGAAACTGTCGCGCAGGTGCTTGATCACCTCGCCCATCATGTCCGGACTGATGTCTACGTAGCGCACCATCTAGAACAAGAAAATATATTTCGAAATGCAACAAAGATGGGCACCGGTCAGCATTCCGTAGGATTTCCTGCAGAAGGATATTGTTAGAGCAGAGAAAGAAATGCTGATGAAATGACCTAGATACTTTTGATTAATAACTAGTAGTAATGTTTAACTAGTTTGTAGTTTTTGTGAACAGCAAAATAAGCAGCTGCTGTCTCAATTGTGTCAATACCGCCAACTATTCCATCGAACTATTTCGGTACCCATATTCATCATCCAATCTATCCATACGATATGATATGTTCGGCCGACATGACCGTTAAGGTTTGACGACATAATCCAGAACCACATTTGCGATTAACATCCAAGTAAGTAGAGAGTTCTCTTGAAAGATAAACGCAATATCATCTTATGGACCTAAGGATAAATTGCATGCCCTACATTTGGTTTCAAGCATAAAATCATACAAACCGAGGGAAAAAAGAGAGGGTCACATTTACTCTTCAATAATAGTAAGATAAAGAAAGAGAACGAACTCGACCTCGGAACTAACAAACGAACTTCAACAACTCAACAAATAGTATTAGTTGCACTAAATGAACATAAGTAGGTGTACAATAGTTAAACAATGGGCGAGGGAGGGCACGCCTCGTCAAGACGCTCCCGGTCGACGCCGATCGAACCTCCCACTACCCCTCTTGTAATTATTCATTACCTTATGTCTATAGTTTTATGGAATAGCAAGGAACTATTTTCTTGTTATTATTGTTACAGAATGTTGGAATAATTTATCAAATACGGAAATACCGTACAGCGAATTTTCTAATCATGGCCACATAAAGTCCATTTTTTTTTGTGAGTCAATTACAATCGGTTATTTTAGTTTTAAAAATATGGCTTAATGCATTTAACTTTATTATTTAAATTTCACTTTCTATATCATTATTTGGCTTAGTAGCGGTTTCGCCCTAATTTTGCCCGCCCTTATGAATGAACTACTTTCGGTTTTACTTAATATTTAGTTATGAATTCACCCTTTTTTAAATGAAGCTTTTTGAATCAACTTTAGGCATTTCTTTTATTTTCATTTATTTATTTACCCTCCGTTGTTTTCAATTTGTATACATATATTATCTACTTTATAACTTACTAGCTGACCCGCGCAACTTCGCTTGCGTTGCATAAGCGTTAAAAATTTTCCCCGTTTTTGTAACATTTTTCACTGGTACTCTGCTCCTATTGGTAGTAGCGTGATGATATAACCTTTCTCAATAAATGGACTATCTCACACTTAAAGAATTTTTCAAATCGGACCAGTAGTTCCTGAGATTAGCGCGTTCAAACAAACAAACAAACAAACAAACAAACAATCAAACAAACAAACTCTTCAGCTTTATAATAATAGTATAGATTTATAGAAAAAAATATGCTTGCTTAGGCTTCCTTGTTAGTTTAATTCATTACCAAAGTTCTGAACTACTCCGAACTTCTTAAGACGTTTTCCAATTAACCTTTTTATCTCAACAACTGATAAAAAATGAAAACTGTTAAACTGTAGAGTTTCACGATTCTTTACAGTTAAAGCGCTACTTATTTTCGTATAATTTAACTCAACTAAGTACAAAATGGCGGCTGTAGTAGCGGTGTCATTAATTACTAGCATAGCTTACAAGGTACGGTATGTGTCCTGTGATCCTTACATTTAAGGAATCCCTATACGCATTTCTGAGAAATATTTCAGGTACTTCAATTAGGAAAATGAGAATATTTAGGTAAGTATTGTGAGCAGTTTGACTAGGTGTATTTTTGTTTATCAAGACATTATGAAATAACACTACAAGAAAGAGAGAAAGAGAGAGCTCATACTGAAGGATATTTTTCGAAACCGTTTAAAATATGGTTTCAGTTAAGAGACAGTACATTATTCGAGATGGACATAGGTTATAAACTATGCAAAATAAGTATAAATAAACCTAACCGAGGCGAACTTATTTCAAGCCACTCTTCATTAGTATAAACTTAATATAGTCCAACAAGTTAGTAAAGAATCTTTTGTGCAATGTTCGCGGTTGGCAGAGGTATACAAAACTCTGAATATAAAACATTGTTGACCTGTAGGCTTATGCAGCTGCCGGTGGCCTGTTTGATACATTTATACAGGGATACATTTGATTGATATTTCATTGTAGAAGTACACAAAATTTAAAGTTATACTCTAGATAAATTGTGCATGCCAAGGCTCCATAGAAAAGCCATTTAACTCTCTCTACACGCTCTAAATCCCAACTAGTGTGAAGAACAAAGGCCTGCGCTAGACAGTCGTCTATTGACATAAACAAACGCGCTGGGGGCGGCAGACGATTTTGATAATTAATCACTTCACACGGCTCCACGACGCTCCTCTCACAAGGACGACGCACGGATGTAAGAGTGCCTTTGGATAAGGTATATATTAGGTCGAAGAAAATGTCTTTTCGCATTATAGTATGTATGAACTTGTAATAAAATATTTTCTTTACACAAAAAGCTCGATATTTGGGTACCTCGCGAGCTCACTGAAAGAAACCTAATGAACCGTGTACTCATTTGTGATTCTTTAATCCAAAGAGATTTTATTTCAAGTTCATACATGCTACAATGCGAAAAGACTTTTTCCCCGAGCGGACCTAATAAAATACTAGAATGAATTAAATTACATTGTGGATAACAAAGCTTAACTGGGCTATCTCTGTGGATAGCAAAGCTTTAAGTAAACCATTTGTCGAATAGGACTAGCAGGGTACGTTTACGATTATCGCGCTTGAAAAACTCTTTAGCTACAGGTCTTTAAGTCATGCATGTTGGGCTTCTTCTAAAAAATTACAAGATAGACTATGTTACTTGCTCACTATGTTAACCATATGCAGGGCATATACCTTCAAAACATATTAAATGAATCTTCGTTTTTCCAATGTCAGCTCTCCTTTCTCTTTTATACAAGGGTATTTAACAAAGTTTCAGAAGCAATGGAGGCTAAATCAGTTTTTTCACTTTTTGAGTGTCCAACTCATGTTTTACCTCCGTAGTCATCAGTTTAAACGATTTTTATAAGATACAAAGTATTCTATCTATAGCAACGCTATTCTACTCCTAATATCTAACCAAAGACATTTCAAATAAACATCACACTAACCGTTCAAGTGAAATCCATAAAGCAAAAAATAAAACGTCTACATTTTCCCGCATCTCGGATCTTTATTGAATAGGCTTTGTCGTGGCACAGGGGAGGCTGGGGACATTCCTCCCGCGCCGGGCGACAGACGAGCTCCAACAGACCTATATTACTACCATTACACTGACATTTTTGACAAGCTACGAATTGACGCTAGTTTAAAGACTTTTAACGTCTTGGTATTGTTTGAAAAAAGTTTTAAATTGTTATTAAAATGCTCTAATGATAATAATGAAGACTTGGCTTATATTGAATAATTATGATTAAAATAGAATAAAATTAAACCAGATCTAAAACTTATTATCAAATACATAAACAAGAACACGTGTCCGTGTGAAATGCGAACCAAAGACATCTACAAGTAGTTGAGTACAAAAATCTATTCGGCACTATAGACATAACTATCAGTAATTACTAACACACAGAACTTATTAAAAATTAAAAAAGAAGATTATATTACTACTAGTTTATTACAACCACTTTTTCTAAAGCGATGCATGAAACGTGAAAAGTGAAATGAAGCTTACAGAAAGCCCTGAATACGCTATTTCAAATCTATCCTGATAATGGTCTCTAAAGTTAAAAATACAATGAAAGAACCGTAGAAAATACAACGTCAATCATATTCGAGAATTCTACTCCCCAAGACTTAATAAAATGAAAACATTAAAAGCGAAAACTTTAACCTTTCATACTTGTTTCTAAAGAATGGCTGACATCGAGAACTTATTAAGAAAGTATTGATCACTCTTCGTAATCTAGTTGAAAATTAAATTGTACGCCAAAGTCGATAGCATCTCAATATATTTCGTCTACTTTGAAATTTTTGCAGGCAAAATTGTACTTTATTACTTTAGAGATAAAGTCGAACTTAGAGTTGGACGATAATTTACTGACTACGAAGATAGTTCGATGTAGAACTTAAATTAATTATGACAGTCTCTTTCCGAAGTAAAAGAATAGTAGTTAGTCATTTTTACTTTAAGAATAGAAAAGATGAGCTCAAAAACTAGATTTCCGCAAAAGATCTCGTATTTATTCACATTTACTTAGTTTACTGTTACAATAAAGGTTGCACTGACTGTAGTCGTAAAGATACGTCACATGTCGAATTACAAGAAAATATTAAAGGTTCTGTCTCCAAAGATACTTATTTTGGTACGGCAAGCTAAAAGCTTCGTTTAGGTAATAAAATCTGCTATATTTAGCGACGAAGTCTTCGAAGACGCGACAAAGGGAGTATAATTAATTCCAATTTGACTATAAATAGGAACAGTCTAAAACAGGTTGTATTTTTAAACACACAATAAAAGTTCTAACAATGTCTTCCTATTAGACCTAACTGACAACTGATTAGAAATGTAGATTGTTTATAGTCCTTAATGGTCAGCTGTTTGCCCAAATTGTGGACATACCCTACTTGTTCATGACAGGCACATTCTCTTTAGTCTATTTCATCCCACCATGACTAAACCCCGGTTTCTGAATACATTTAATGGTCGTTTATCTATTCAATAACGTTTTTTTATATGTGTTTAAACGCTATTAAATAGATAAACTACCGCTAAATGCACCTCAGAAACCAGGGTGTGACAGTATTTAGACCAGCGAGAGGCTAGCGTATGAGCGACTCGGGATTCAAACTTGAGACCATTTTGCGTCAATTGCATACACAACCAAACCGCCACAGAAACAGTTAAAAAAGTAACCCCACATGTCTAAAACATTGATTTATTAAAGGGATTTATATGTGGTTATAAACGGAAGTGCTACAAGCAGTGATTCTTATCAATATTTATGGTGACTGCGATTGCAGCCCTCATAATATTTACGACCTTCGTATGAGGGATATACTGGCCAAAAATCACGATGATAGGTATGTATGCTTATATGAATGTAATGAAATGACATTTCATTAATTCAAATTTACCTAAGTTATCTGTGGTTTTTAATGGCGGATGATTGTCAGATAATTTTGTGCAATTTATTGATATAAAACTTTTGATCCGTATAGATTCCATTTAAGAAACGATATAATTCAGGAAGTGATATTAATAAACTTTAATTGTCGTTTTATAAGATATATTATTGAGAATTTTCAAAAGTTAGGCGGTTAGGCGATGAAATAATGACTATATGAGCTGCCCTCGGGCAATGATGATTTAAGGAGTTTTGTAAGAAAGGGTTGCGATCTTTATTACTTCTCAACGTTACCGCGGAATAAGAATGTACTGTATTTAGTTGATATAGTGAAAGCTATCTTACACTAGAACAAGGTAATCAAACTATTAGCCATCCGAAATACTGACAATAATACGTTTGTTGAGTTTAATCATCAATAAGTAACTTCTATGTAATCTTTACTAATATTATAAAGCTGAAGAGTTTGTTTGTTTGTTTGATTGTTTGATTGTTTGATTGTTTGATTGTTTGTTTGTTTGATTGTTTGTTTGTTTGTTTGTTTGTTTGAACGCGCTAATCTCAGGAACTACTGATCCGATTTGAAAAATTATTTCAGTGTTAGATAGCCTATTTCTTGAGGAAGGCTATAGGCTATATATCATCACGCTACGACCAACAGGAGCGGAGTAGTAACGAGAAATGTTACAAAACGGGGGAAATTATGACGCATTCTCTCTTCTGTGACGCAAACGAAGTTGCGCGGGTCAGCTAGTCAATTCATAAACATAAGTTTGTGAATGTGCTTGCATACTTATTGATGTAAGCTGTTGAGTACAATTATCTATTTTCAATACGTGTACGTCTTATATGCTTTTGATAATATTTAACTTGATTTTTCTCAACTGTATGTCTGTCATTCCTTGTATACTTATCAACGTTTATATGTCTTATGACTACATAATCTCCTAATATATTATTTCTAATGAATTTCAATTAAAATCTTTAGTGATATGTCTATTTCATATAAACATGACAGAGAAAATTGCGTTATCACGCACCCACAATAATAGCTAATGAACGCTCTGGTTCACTGAAAGCTTCATTAAGTGCGGATTAATGGCAATAAACATACATAATATAATATATGTTACAATACACATAACTACGTACAACACCGATCCCTTCGGCGGGAAATGTCACGTTCGTAATCCGGTTCATCCCGACCCATTTTGTTCAAACATATAATATGACGATATTTAAATTGTGTAAGGAAAAGTGTCACGAAAAACTGATACAAGTACAGACCAACTTGCTTCATATTTTTGTGTGGATTTTTGTCAGTCTACGTTAAACTTAATCAAGCAAGAATAGCTTTGACATGTCTAAAAGTCTGCTAACTTAATTGAAAACTATCCAAACTTACTTACTTAAACAAATTTCTACTTTAAGCGTGCCTTTAGAAGCACGGAAAAGCGTGTTTAGAGTGCCTATAAACAACCGTACATCTATGGATCCGCACTAAAGATAATTCCCTTTTTCGACGTTTTAGTTATAAACTCAATTGTATTACAACGGACCATTTCTAATACCCTCTTGAATGTCTTTTTTACAGAATGAAGATTGAAGATGCTTATTAAAAGTAGAGGTAGCTATTGCTTATTTTTATTTAAAGGCAAGCTATCTATCTAGAGAACATCCGTGTTAAGGTTGAATCTTTTTTTTGCGACGTAATAAAAATAGTTTTAACTGAATTAAAATATCCATCTATGGATAATCAGCGCCGCAAGTATATTACGTTTTTTAGACATAATAAAACTTAATCATACTAATGGTTACATTCATAATCATTTCAGAAATATATGGTTTATGTAATTTATTAGATTGATTCGTAAATAGTTTATCAACAACAAGAAAACTCGTTATATGGAAATTACTGAACATTAATCAAATAACTGTCAGTCACACAGGTAAGTAGGAGATTTTGACGATGAAGAAAACGTACGTATTAATACCAAGAAGTTATTATTATATTAGGTTGGGGAAAAAGTCTTTTCGGATTATAGTATGTATGAACTTGTAATAAAATCTCTTTGGCTTCAAGAATCACAAATGAGTAAACGGTTCATTAGGTTTCTTTCAGTGAGCTCGTGAGGTACCCAAATATCGAGCTTTTTTGTGTAGAGAAAAGACCTTATTACAAATTCATACATACTAGAATGCGAAAAGACTTTTTCCCCGACCTAATATTAATACCACTATCTAAAACGTTCTCAACACAAGTAATCTGTACAGTAAGTTTTGAAAGGACGTTGCAAGCTACACGTAGACTTAGTACGTTGAACAATGAACGTGTGACCTACTTATCCAACGCATCGTATATCCGCTGTAATCAACTTATAGCTTGATATATTGTTGCTATTGTTTATGGGATATATCTATTGGGTAAAAGATCTTTAACTTACTACGTAAATGTGAAACTAAACATTAAATTAATACATTAAATAATAATTTTATATGTACAAACGAAAAAAAAAAATCAAGAAATTAAACATAACTAACATGACTTACTACGTTAATTAATTTGATATAAAATATACGGATGGCGTTAGAATGTACTCCTTTTTAGAAGTCGGTTACTAATTTTGTTAAAATTACTTATTTGATTGTAAGGATGGTACCAAGTGGCGATCTTTGGTCTTTGTCTACCCCCATGGGAAAAGGAAGAAATGTTATGTAAAATTATTTAAAAAATTCAAAGCCAATATGACCATAACTTTTACGCTTTTTTAAGGATATCTCAGAATTACTCAGTTACATCTAGGTCGAATTAAAATGAGACCACATCAGGAGCAACGGCAATTCAATAACAAAAGGATCATCGATATCGTTTCACCCAATAAAAAGTGTGAGGACACAGCAAAATAGAAAAAAATATGAATTAATATACTCCTCTTTTTCAGTCGGGTAAAATAGCGGCTAGAAATAGAATTGCAATTAGTTTCGTGAACTCTACACTTCACTGACTCCAAAATCGAATTTTCATCAGTGTTCGTGACAGCTGGTACCGGCACGACGACAGCAACTTCAACTATACTCACAAAACTAAGGCAATAACACTTCATCAAAGCGAGCTCATAGGCAGTTGTGCTCACCAGTTTGTAAACGACCTGTATGTTAAAGTAAACCTAGGCGCGGATAGTCCAAAGAATGGTAGCCGCTTATTAGTATTTGAGTTAGCGTCTTCTTGCTTCGGAGGGCTCTCAGTGGTCTTTAAACGATCTGTAGGTAAAGCAGCCCTTGGCGCGGATATTCCATAGATAGGTTGCTGCTTAGTGGTATGAACGTCTCTGTGCTTTGGAGGTCACGTTAAAAGTTGGTCCTAATGGTTGTCAACAAAGATAACAATCGTTAAGCTACGAGTATGTCACAGAATTGAATAACCTTGACACGAAGTTGATCAATGCGATAATAAATAACCAAAATCAAAACCTTCAAAATGAAATGTCCTTCTCGATAATGAAGCTCCTTTACATAAAATATCATTTACTTTTATAAGACGTAGACGGATCGAGGGACCGTTGAAAATTCCACAAAGTAATGAAAGAAATAGATGAATTATACAAGAGGTTTATCGTGGCTTACACCGCATCAATTTGCCGTAATGGCCGACCCTTTTTGCAAAGGTGTTTTTTTTTTCTTTCGTCTAATAATGATAATGATTTGTCGATGAGATGTTTTGTATTTAAAAGGCTAGAAAAATGTAATGTAGATAAAATCAAAATCGATATACCCATCATCCTTCAAACTAAATTAATTTTGGTAAATATTTAATTTAAAATCTAATCCTGCAGTCCATTTAACCCAAATCTAAGATGCAAAATTATAATCTAAATTACCGTCACTAAACAGGACCCGAGGACTAACACTAAAAACTCGAATAGGTACCAAAGTTAACTCAATTTCTTCCAAATCCAACCAAAAATAGTATTCAATTTACCAAATTGACTTCACTAAGCTTAGAACACTAAAAATCTACTAGGTCCCAAAATAATTTACTAGACCGTACCTTCGTAAAACCGGATAGTCGTCGATTGATATTCCAAACATCCGTTTTGAGCTCAGTTTTATTACGCCAATATAATATCGTACATTTTTGCGACGTACCAATTTCCCTTCCATTCAGACACCTATCTGATGGAATTAGAATGAACATCGATAGAATATTACGTAACTTAGTTTGTTGAATAGGTATTGTTAATCAAACATCATTCTGCTTCTTACTTTGAGAAAATGTTTGAAAATTCCCCTTTGGCAGCGAGTTTCACCAAAAATTCGTGAAAAAGCGTCCTTTATTGTTAAGTTTGACCATAGTAGTGTACCATTTAAATCTACTTTTAGTAGTAGCCAGATAGAAAATATTAACGCCTAATAACTTAATATTAAGCAAAAAGTAAAATCCCCTTCATACTCTTAACAATGTAAAAAACCTAACAATTGTGACACGTTTTGCGAAGCATTCAGCCGAAAACGGCTTAAAACATTTTTATTTTTAATTTAAAATCCTTTATCATAAAACCTACACTACCTTAATCAATCCTTAGGCATCGAGACAGCAATACACTAAAGAGCTCTAGACATTCGAGTACAAGCTTTTAGCTCACAATAAAACTAAGAATAACACGATTTAATAAAAGCACTACAAGGCTCTTAAAGTCTTATTGATTTACAATAGATGCAACGCCATATTGAAAAGATTTCTCGAGAAAAAGAGAATGGCAAAGGTATTTTATAAACAGCCTCAGTAACGCAGGATATCTTTTCAAAGAAAGAAAGTTTTAACAATCTCTTTGGTTGCTAAACTTTTTTAATTTCTTTCTTTTGTTTTGAGCTGAACGAAGGCGTTCTAATTTTAAAGAGTTATTTTCATGCGCTCTAAAATTAAATTGGACCGTTTTAACAAAATAAGTTTTATTAAAAAATTGTTACCTTTTACGTTTTTTTAATGGGTATCACTTTTAATCTATACTATACTAATATATTACTATACTAATATAATAAAGCTGAAGAGTTTATTTGTTTGTTTGAACGCGCTAATCTCAGGAACTACTGGTTCAATTTGAAAAATTAATTCAGTGTTAGATAGTCCATTTATCGAGGAAAGCTATAGGCTATATATCATCACGCTACGACCAATAGGAGCAGAGTAGCAATGAAAAATGTTACAAAAACGGGGAAAATGTTGACCCATTCTATCTTATGTGACGCAAGCGAAGTTGCGCGGGTCAGCTAGTAAATGATAAAAAAGATAAATTCTTAAATTTTATGCAAGGATAGCACATGTGCTCCACCTAACAGAAGCCTGACTGACAGTGTAATCAGGTGGGCTATAGCCTGATCCAGACCAAGACAATTTTTTTATCGAATTATGGCGTAAATGAACGTTTAATATCAAAAAATATTATCACAATCGTAAATATAGAAGAAAAGTTAATTAAAAAGTCATGCAAGCGCAACAGGCTTGCTTATTAACGAGATGTATAAATATTAAGCAAGTGCAAGATTCGAATATTAATTGTTTTTATATCTTTATCCCAACCATACATCTATATAACAATGCTACCGAAATGTTAAGCTTCTCACAGGTAAGTATAGCCCATTAAATAAATACCATTAAACTTTAATTTACTAACAGAACTAGTGACTTCAATAAAATTAATCGACTGTGAGCATAAAAGTCAATCGACCAAACACTATCTACTAAAGTTGTATGAAAATCATCGAAACCTTTCTAAATTACAACTCTAATACAGAGTAAATTAATCAAAAATTGACACGACCTTTAAACTTCGAAATCAATCACCTTGACCCGAATTCAATCACAAAGCTACCTCGCGAATACGAGATACAAAAGATCAAAGAAACTCAGTCGAAAAACAATTTGTAAAATCAAATAAAACATTAAATGACCTTGACAAGCTAAACCTTTGAACATCAAACACAGTTACATTCATAAAATTCACTCATAAACGAATATTTCCCTCCACAAAATCAATCCGCGAACATTTTACTCCCGATTCGTAACAAAAGTTGTCGTTCACCGTTCATAAAAGCTCTCGTAAACACGGTTGTGTACACAGCCTTCATCTATACGAACTAACATACTTTGAAGAATGAAATTTATATAAAAATATGTATTATATGTTATATTAGTAGTGTAGTAATGAGAATTGTTTGAGAACTCACCGTGTCGTGTGCCGCGTTCCAGGTCCGGCTGCGCACTGATAACGGCCGCCCGCCCGACCTCACAGGCTCGCCCGCCCGCCCTACCAACCTAGCTCGGGAAGAGGGGTTCTGTGACAAAGAAATACTTTATTTCATGGCCACGATTTTATCATATAAAAGATGCTTGATAAACGATTTTAATAATACGAAATACTATACAAAGTTGTGTTACGCTAAATATAGAGTATTGAAACTCAATTTTATATTTAATCTGTGTCAAAAATTTACGTCTATTGTGTGTTAATATAATTATTTTAAAGTACATTAATGTAATTCAGTTAAATAGTTAGCCAGCTTTCAAATAAAGTTTTTACAACCATTTAATCGTTACTTTGGACCATTCTACGCGTTTTAAGCTGTGGTAAAACGTCCTCAATCATGTCTTACCGTGACATATCTCTTGTCACAGACCCCTTGCTAGGAGTTCAGCCCCGGCCGACTGGGTGCATAGATTACTGCGTAGCGCGATTGTGTATTGACAATTGATTTTGGAGTATTAAGGGATATTATTTATTGCTTACGATTCCCCGCTCGCGTTTTAATGCTGTTTGTTGCAAACTTTGTACATGAATAGATGTACCTATCTGCTTATATTTAGTAAAAAATAGGGTTTTTTTATGTAATTTGTAATAGTTATTATTGTCAGCATTCAACCTAAAGTTAATGTGTAATTTTGTTTGCACGGTCATATTTTGAAGTGATAAATGGGTTTATAATTAAATGAATAAGAATATATCCTAATTAATGTATTTGTTAATTATTTATCCTAGAAAGTAAATTATCAGTTATCGCAGCGTTTTTATAATCTATAAGTCTTGCTTCACTTTCCACATTTTCTCATAATGTAAAACCTCGAAAGCCTTCGGATATCCAACGAAAGGATGCGGAGAATAACGAACATAACCCGTAGCGGAATTAAAGGATTTTAAATAAAACCTCCAATGTTTTGAATAAATGTGTATCATTTTCCTGTCATTTGAAGGGTAGAGTTTCGGTAGATTTAACCTTTTACTCGATATCCCAAAGGTATGTTTCCGTCTCATTGGACTAACGAATGTCGGTCCCACGCGGCTTATAGGCGGATATCGGGCACACGTAATCAAAACCCTCTCTTTTTTTTGTCTATTGACAGAACATGATGTAATGATAGCATATATTGTAAGCCGATTTCAAAAAGGTTTGAACATGTTTTAATGATAATAGGAGCTGATATGTTTTTTATTTAGGTAATCCAGCAGTAGAAAAGCATCGATTAAGTTTATCTGACTGCAAATAATTAAAAGAATAGACATTACGTTATGAATAAATTAAGAAACAAAAATTTTAGAGAATTAATAGGCGTTCCTCTATCCACCACCATGCAAAAATGGCGTCATTAATGTATGTAGTAGGTATTAAATTGATAATATGTATGTTTAAAAGTTGTACATACTTTATGCTATAAATGAAATACATAAAAGACTGTATTTAATCAAGTGATCTAACAAGTCTCAAACGATCGACTGACGAGAGAGAATTAATTAAACTTTTCTACTTACCAACGTGGCCACTGACTTGAGAACTTTTACCAACTTTGACACTTTCGCGACTTGGTTTTATAACTTATAATTTTGGTTGGTGTTGAATAAAAAAAAAGTATCCTTCTCATTTTTTTTTTACATCAAGAGAATCGATTATTTTTCTCACTATGTTTACTTTAGTCTTTAAAGCATATGATTGCGAATATACAAACATAAACATCTTAAAATCGAAAGCAAATAATAGGACAAAGATTTGAACCTAATCCTGCTGTACAAAAGCTCAGTAGTAATACGTCTTACTACTAAAGTATCATTACTTATGTAAGACAAAGTTAACGAACCGTTACCCATTGTTTAGAGAAGCATATAGTAGTATAAATTCTAGCAGGCTCAACCGATGGCATTAGTTAAACACGCTTCACAACGCCAGGGCGCTACGATGTAGCGGCGCTAGGGCGTTGTTACGGTTTGGCGGCGCCAGGGCGCTACGTTGGACGCTACGCCGTAGCAGACGTAGGCAGTGCTGAAACTTTTTATTTAATCAAAGTTTTAACTATCGCAAAAGTAACTTTTAGTTGTTAAACCTTGGATTATTTACTTTATCTACAATGAATACATTTTTTATATTCCTATTTTTTTTTACTTTACACAGTAACTATTATATTAAGTAGGTAATTATTAAAAATAATATGTTATATGTCACTAGGTGCCTTGCAAAAACAAACAAAGCTACCATATTGAAGGGTCTTTATCACATATTTGCTACATTAGATGTAGACCAGGTTCGTATATTTTATTTATCTGTTTCCCTCCTAAAAGGAACTGAAGTGTGTCGAATTTAGCCGGCAAGTGTGTCGCAAGGCTCGGGTGTTCTTATTAGGTCACGTAAAGATGACGCACCGCGCTTCAAGTGCTCTCCAACAAAGTACTGTGTACTGTATTTACAAGGAGATGCTGGAAACTCAGGGATTTTGTTACAGTACTGTACCAAGAAGCTAGCTAAGACCCTGTTCCACCACTATCAAATATTTATCAAATAACTTATCAAATGGAATTTTAACAGTGGTTTCATACATTTGCTATCATTTTATTCAGTAGTAAGCTTATGTAACGATTATTCATAAACAGTAACTGTAAATCTGGTATGTAATTTTGATGGTAACGCCCGGACGGGACGCCCTAGTAAAACATAAGATTATAAAGAGGCAAAGGCAAAAAGACAACACGAAAGGGTCAGTATGACAAGATGTATGGATGTGAATGAGGCAAAGGAGGTTTGTAAGGATCGTACCAAGTGGCGTTCTCTATACATATATTATACATCTTAACAGCTGTCGTTTCCCAATTACATAGATACATTATTACTATGTACGGCTTTGTTCGTTTATTTGTCACCCTCGTATGGGGAAACGGCTCAACCGATTCAGACAAAATTGGCAAGTCAAATTTAAAAATATATCAACGCTTGTAGAGTTATTAAGTATAAATAAAACACAAGTAGGTACTATTTATGTAACTATATTCTTTAAATTACTTCCAAGGCATTTCTTTTACAATTAATTTTATTATACATTTTAAACTAACTTTTAGTATATACTTACTACCTATATAAAATATTTGAGTATACAGTAGGTATCACACAAATCAGCCAATATACAGCGTGTTGTACAATTATAATAATTTGAACTCAACTAAATGCAATAAGACTATCCACCGGTTTAACTTCCAGATAAGTTTCCGTTAGCTTAAGCTGTTACTCCTACTACTAAGTATCGCTATTCGTAACTTATCCGTAGGTCGTGAGAAAAGCCTTACATAATTAAATAACTTAAATAATATCTCTCTTATTCATAAATATAAATGAAGTTATGAAAGGCTTATAAAGTGTTTTGTTTCTTTCACTCCTAAGCAAAATGAAAAAGAGAAAACATATTATAGTAGCTTTTTAACTAAAATAGGTTTATAGAGTTTATGAATAAGAGGGAAATTCTGTCAGATCCAAGGCAACTTATATCAAAATAAATTTCCTACTACATAATAATAATTGTTTTGATGTAAAATTGTGTCATAATATAATAGCGACTATTTGAATACAAAATTAAATATTTACACAACTGTCGTGCCTTGTATATATTAGGTCGAGAAAAAAGTATTTTCGCATTATAGTATGTATGAACCTGTAATAAAATCTCTTTGGCTTCACTAAGTTTCTTTCAGTGAGCTCGTGAGGTACCCAAGTATCGAGCTTTTTTGTGGAGAGAAAAGATTTTATTACAAGTTCATACATACTTTAATGCGAGAAGCCTTTTTTCCGACCTAATATAAAAATGAATACAGTCACTAAACTCTACATATTTTACATAAAAAAATACATATAAATGACCTCTTTCATCTGAATTTAAAGGCCTTCTTATTCCGTTAGGCAATGGATTAACGGCCCTTTTCAGCCAGCTAAAGAGGGTAAGGGCCATTTTGACAGGTTATTTGATTTAAATATTACTACTACATACTTAATTTATGAGTAGCACCCGAAATGACCGGGATATAAAAATATATTATAAAATCAAATAAGACTCAATTAATGCTAAATAGGAAAAACAATACAGGAATATTAAATAGGAAATACAATTTTATACAACACTTACTAAGTTTTTTAATAAAATATGAGTTTTCCAATATCAATTCAGTTGATTTAAAAAATAAAAATATTAACCAAACCAATCCGATAAGACATTAAGCTTAATAAAAATGGTTCCTAAGTCACTTATTTACATTTCCCTATAAAAATTAAAATAATTTGGAATGAAATTCATCAATTGCTAGTAATATCATAAAATAAAGATTAAAATAGCCTCAAATGTCTTTTCAGGTTTTTCTTATACCAATCACTATATTCGAATCACATAAAAATCTTTATTTATAAAGCGTGAAGGCACTAATTGGCGTATCATAAATTAGAGAGCAGTTTTGCAGATTATTATAAACATTATAAAAGCCCATTACTGTCCCACTACTGGGCAAGAGTCTCCTCCCGGAATGAGGGAGGAGACAGACCTTGAGTCCACCACGCTGGCAAAATTACATTAGTTTTACTTTTCTCCAATTCGAAATGGTGTAGGCCGTAAAATAATTTGATTACATATTAAAATATTCTCATAGATATTAGGCAATATACTGATGTAGGCAAAGTTCTAAAAAAAAACTCTCGCACAAAGAAACAATCCAGTGTTACAATAAAATAAAGCTCAACAAGTGAAAACAAACGGTTACACTTATATTTGTCCCGCACTTTTTAACTGCTCAGCAGATGTAGACATACCAATAAAATCAGATCATGTATTAATTTATTTTTATTAAGGACTCCTCAAAATTAGCCTAATAATTTATACTGAGATTTTTCCCAAAAAATATCAACCTGAATCTTTCTCAGTCAATTCCCGTTTGCCACTTATCAACCCAATTTGAAACGAACTAAAAACATTTTTTAATGGCAGCACCAGCCAATTAAAACAGGCAACCCTAGCTCTCTTTAGGCGGTATATTAATAGTAATACCATTGACAACACCGTTTTTATCACAACTATTAATAGTTATAGTAAACCTATTTTTATCATCTTGTTCTTTTACTTGAGAAATTGTACCAAAACTGTCTTCAAGGCACGGCTCTTTTAAACCCAAAATAGGCATATCTTTCTCCACATTACATTTTGTAGGTAAAAGTTCTTTAGCCGAATTGAACGTGATTAGAGGCATTTCTGCCTGTTTTAATTCCAGCATTGAATCCATGTCTTTGGTCGGAGAGAGGGGTTTAAGGGGGGGTAAAGGTCTTTTTGTATCTGGCTGCTGGACTTTCCCGTCGACGAAGTGCACTGGGTAGTGGCTTTTGAGCTCCGACATCAGTCTGAATCGCATTCCGCATATTGTGCATCTGCAGCAACAAAATGTTTTAACTTAACTATCATCTTAAAATTTATTTAAACATAAAATACTTTTTATATATAAAAATCTTAGGCGCAAGATATAATACACACAGGGATGTGGGTAGAGGTCGAACCAACACAAATAATACAATGGAGGAACAGAAATTATGCGTACGCAATCAAATAATGCACGTGTACGCGAACTTGACACGTACGCGTACACGTGCATTGAAATACTGTGTAACACAAATAATTGAGTGCACAGCTAATCTTTTACTGTCATTGCTAAAAAGGTTACACAATATATAAATGCTACATAATACATGATTAATAGATTATGGTCTCTGCTATCCCCTATGAGAAGAGGGCGTGATAATATACATGTATGTATTAATAGATATTTGTGTACTCACTGGTATATATTTTGTCCGACATGCGCTCTGGTATGTTTGACGAGATCGTTGCTCTGTGAGAAGGCGCGCTCGCAGTAATTACAACGGTACGGCTTCTCACCCGTGTGTATACGGTAGTGACGCTTCAGATGATCCTTGCATGTAAACCTATAAAAGATATAAATTATGTTTATACAGTAGCTAGATTATCCCCTTGTTATATTATTTTACACCTATATTGATAAGGAAAGAAGCCATCGACCCACTTAACAATTTCGAGACAACTGACATTATAAGTCAATATTAAATGCTTAAAAGACGTCATTTAAAAAAACGACACAAGTGTTATTCATTCACCTGAAAGTGTATGCTAACCCAAAGTTTGATTAATTTCATTTTGACTGGGAATAGTGATTCGTAATTATAATACTGGGTACAATCATTTGACCAAAATTGAAGCTAATTAGTAACATTAATGCACAGATACCTCATATTACAAGTGTCGCACGCAAACGGCCGTATCCCCAGATGTATGAAGGAGTGTTTCTTCAAGGAGTTCTGTTTTGTGAACGCGGCCCCACACGCCTCACATTTGAACGGGTGTTCACCGGAATGAGTTGCCATGTGGGATGTCATTTGACCTGGAAACACATAAATATATTAGAGGAGTATGGTTATTAGAAATGATATGTCATGGTGCAAAACTGCAATAGTGGCCTAGTGGGAGTGGATGGCTTGAGATTTTCTTGCAATAATGGCCAGTGTAACTTATGCCTTAAAAGCAAGTAGTCAAAAAGTTAAATGGATGTCTGCATTAATTTCCGTATAATGTTTGATAATTATCAAATATCTATTTGATAACTAAAAAAAAAAACATCTCGTCATGCATTCTTTGCCACTAACTGCAATCTACACCTGCTATATGCTATATATTCCTTAGATATAATTTGAACAGCACAGCAATGTTAGCTGCAAATTATTTTTACAAACTATACAAAACCATCAGTATTATCCTTACCTTTGGTACAGAAAGTCTTGGGGCACATATTGCAGGCATAAGGTTTGAGTCCAGTGTGCCTCATCATGTGCTGTCTCAAGTTGGAGCTGTTTGAGAAGCCCTTGCCACATTCAGAGCACAGGTACGGAGTTTCTCCCGTGTGGCTGCGGACATGGTCTTTTAGACTGCAGAGTTGAGTGAACCCTGAAAGAAATATCAACAACTTAAGTTATTTTTATAAACTGCCAACACAGTTGGTAGAAAGTGGGACAGCTGTGCAGAGATCTCTAGTTTGATTCCCGGATCAGGCAAAGCACTTAGGGGTTTATTTTTATTTATATTAGAATTTTATCTCAATAGTAGCTCGAAGTTTGAAAGCATCTCTAGTAAATGTATACTATGTAATAGTAGCCAAACAAATAGTATTGTAGTTCATAGTTCTATAGTTCTATAAACCTTTATAGGAATTCTTAGATAACACATACAATGAAACAATTATGGAATAGACATATACAATCATTCTAAAAAACATAGAGGTAAGCAGCAGTGATAGCCGAGTGGTATAAGTTGTCACCTCCCACGCCAGTGGTCGCAGGTTCGAATCTGAGGCAACACACCAATGACTTTTCGAAGTTATGTGTGTATTAGAAATAATTATCACATGCTCTAACAGTGAAGGAAAACATCGTGAGGAAACCTTGCATGCCTAAAATTTGTTTAATACATTAATTGAGGGCATGCAAAGTCCCCAACCCGCACTTGGCCAGCGTGGTGGACTTAAGGCCTAACCCCTCCCTCATTACGGGAGGAGACCCTTGCCCAGCAGTGGGACAGTAATGGGTTAAATTTATAAGTAAAATTAAACGAAAACCATTACCTTTCTTGCAGTAAGTACATTCATAAGGCTTGCTATCTTTGTGAGTGTGCATGTGATTAAGCAACTGGTCTTTCCTTGCATAAGACTTAGAACATTTACTACAACTGTACGGCTTTTCTTCACTATGCAGCACCACATGTCTCTTCAACTGATGTTTCATACTAAAAACTTTTCCACAAGTGTCACATATAAACTCTTTTTTATTGTTTTTGTTTTTATGTCTTCTCATGTGCATAGACAATGATCTTTGTTTTGAGAATGTTAAGTCACAGTCTGGGCATTGTAACATTGTTTCCTGTGCCTCGTTTTCTACTTTTACTTTACTTGACGCATGCTCTATTAAGACGTGATCTAGTAAAAGAGAATTACTTTCAAAATGTTGGTTACAAAGGCCGCATGTTTGATCTTTTGAATGTTTTGCTAAATGTTTATCTAAGCATGCCTGGCTCTTATATGATTTCTGACATACATTGCACTGTAACGGTAGGTCATGAGATTGTAAATGTTTAAGAAATTTCTTCTCTACCAAAAATGTTTTGTTGCATTTATTGCACGAGTATGTTTTTCCTTCTCCATCTGGTTTTGGGTCATTTTCCTCTGTCTTGGTGATACTTTCGCACATCATATCAAAATCATCAAAATCCTCAAAATAGTCATGCTCATTTTCTGTTTTAAGTGTCAGTTCAGGAGGCTCAGACTTTATGGAAGACTGTAGAAGCTTTTTAAACTCATCTTGTGCTCTCTCCGCTTGGCTACGGAATGCGTGCACAAGTTGTAAAGTTTTCGCGCACTCTCCACAAATCCTTTGAGGCAAGCCATCTTCTTTTGAGACCTATAATGTATAATTTTATATGTATAAACACAACATAAAAATACAATGTTTTGTGTACAGCAATTTACAATGCCTAATTAGTAATTGAATAATTCAGAATATTCATGATATAGAATAACGGTATAGTACCTGTGTCGGAGTACATAACATAAGTATCTCTGCTAATTGAAGGCAATTTTCTTCAATTTTCACCATTTCGTATAAGTCAACTAAAGTCACGTTGTCCTTCATGCATGTTCGACATGATGCTGCTATATCTAACATTGTATTTTACATAGAAAAAACACAGTTTCCTGGTATTTCAATGTACTTATTAGTGTGTACAATTATTATGAATTATCAGTAAACAAGGAACAACACAACACGCAATATGACGTTAAATTGACAGTGACATTTGACACGATAAGAAATCTTAATTAAGCTAGAGACTAATAACGTTTCTGTAAAAATAATACTAATAAAACGAATATTTCAATGACTTTCAAACCTGGGGAAATTATTGTTTTTAAACTTTTCTACAAAACGTAGCTCAATAATTACAATCGCTCTTAAACTACAGTGAAAATAATATACCACGAAATTATATTAATGTAGAGACAAAACAATAAATCTGCGTAACGTAACGGAAAAGGGTTCTTGTTAAGGTGACACTACTATTTAAAAAAAAGGCAATAAAATTAATTTCCAACACTCTTCGTAAATTCCCAATAATCTCCTGAAAATTAGTGCGCATCACTAAAGTACTAAATTATTCTTTACTTCAGCATACTGTATTAATTATTTGAATCTGTTTCCAAAAATATAATAACGTCTGTGTTTTGTGAGCGTGACCTTAAAAAACACTTAGTTATCAAACAAAGTTTCGTGCGGCTTGTTCCGTGAAGTGTAGAGTTGTGAAGTTATTTTTATATGTAGCCCAAATAGAAGTGATTCTTTTCTCTTCCGTGATCTATTTAATCATCTCAACATGGATGACCTCGTATTTATCGGTGACTGGATAAAAGAAAGAGAACTTGGAAAGGGGAGTTTTGGAACTGTGGTATTATGGAAGCACAAAAGAACAGACGAAAAACTAGCTATAAAAACATGCCAGTGGGGCGACGAGATGACCGAGAAACACAGGGAAAGATGGACCAAAGAAGTAGAAATGCTACAAAACTGTAAGAACCCTAATATCGTTGGTACAAAGGAGCTTCCGCCAGAATTCATCACCGGTCTAGAACGAGCGAACCCTTCTCGTCTGCCCATCCTCTGTATGGAATACTGCAGCGGTGGTGATCTACGTCAGGTGCTCAACAAGCCCGAATCCTGTTCGGGCCTCAAAGAACAACAAATTAGACAAATACTAAGTGATGTCGGAAATGCAATGCAATTTCTTCATGTAAACAAAATCACACACAGAGACCTCAAACCAGAAAATATAGTAATGAATGTACTAGACTCAGTTCAGGCAGCTAGTGTTGGTGTTCAGGGGCAAAGAAAAGTGGTATACAAACTTATAGACCTTGGATATGCCAAAGAAATTGATTCTAATTCAGTCTGTGCCAGTCTTGTTGGAACATTACAATATTTAGCCCCAGAAATTATTTACAGCAAAACATACAGTAACTCTGTAGACTTCTGGTCATTTGGACTTGTTGTATTTGAACTTATTTGTGGCAAAAGACCTTTCTTACCATTCATGGCCCCTGTACAATGGATGCCTTATGTTAAAAAGAAAGCTCATGAAAATATCTGTGTGTATGAAAATTTCCATGGTGATGTTGAATATTCAAATGAAATATTCCCTGAGAATTACATTTCCAAACCTTTCAAGGCTTTACTAGAGCAATGGCTTCAGATTGCTCTGGAATGGGACCCTAAATTGAGAGGCAGAGTTACCCCATCTAGAGTCACATTCAACATACCTTCAGAACAGAGAGAAGCTGCGAGTAAAATTGTTATTTTTGATGTCCTTGAGAAAGCCTTAGCAAAGAAAATAGTCAAAATATTTTCTGTAGCAACTATGTCGCAGCTAGCATATGAAATAGATGATTCAACTACAATACAGATGCTTAAAACAAAAATATTCAATGATACCAAGATTCAAACAGATGAACAAATCTTAATAACACAAGTACAGTTTATGGAACCTCCAAATGAAGACTGGGTCACCAAATATTGGAATGAAAACATCATATTTTTCCTCTACAGTAAATCATACATAATGAAAGATAACGTTGAACCTATTGTGCCAATCACAGTACAGAGATGCTTGGAACACCCAAAAACAATGTACAACTTCAAAAACAGCTACAATCTCTACAAAGACGGTTTATACTTTGTTATGTCCCAAATGGAATTATATGATTCACTTATCAACGGCTTGTTTGTTAGAACTGAGTCATTAAAATGTGAAGGCAAACAATTATTATTGAAACATAATTCTGTTGATAAAAACATTGGCAATTTGCTCGCTAAACAAGAAATATTGAAACAGTTGGTTGACACTGGCAAGGAACACATCACAAATTTAAGAGAAAGCTCTACAGGAACAAACCTGCTTGGAGGATTTGATAAAGCATTTAAAGATTCTGATGATATCACAGAAAGAATTGGTAAACTGCAAAATGCTTGGTCTCAACTGACTGTGAGACTTCAATCTGCAACTAGACGAAGCAATGAAGCAGTCACAGGGGAGATTAACAACTTTGTAGCTAAATACAATTTCCAAACTGTTTATACTAATGCATATAAGGCTTTCATTGCATACAAAAAAGCAGAAACAATGAACAGAGGTAGAGAGAAACAATGTCAGGACATTGTCAAAGTGTGCTATGACTGCCTGAAACTGAGAAGTAAGATATTACAAGAAATTCGTTCACAAGCCTTTGTTATGAAGCTCATGGACTTGAGCACTGAATTCAATAAAATAAGTGGTATTGTTTCAAACGCAGCTGATAATACTACCAAACTGGCAAATGATCTCAATTCTGTTATGAAGGAACTAACGGACTGTACTTGGTCTACAATAAGTATGGTTGTGAAAGACTCTGACAACTATGCTAATATTCCCTACAGTGTAGTCTCCTTTGAGAAAAAAGGCTTCAAGATTGGTGAACCAGTGTCTAATCACTGTATCAAAATGAATGATCTCAACAAAGTACAGGAAGATGAAGTTTTGAGATCTCTCATTGAAGATAGCTTTAAGTTGAGAAGAAATCAAATGACCTTATCTATGAAATTAAACTCACAGAAAGAGTTGTTGAGTAAATCCCTTTATGATTTTAGCTTTTTAAATGATGATTAGATCAAAGTTGTAAAGTTTAAGCTTGCTGCACACATATCAGGGGCCGAAACAGGTCAGTAAAGTCAGTAAAAGTCAGTATTTTTGGACCTGGTCAGTAAAAGTCAGTATTTTCGAAAATCGGTCAGTATTGTCAGTATTTTTCCAAATTCAATATATTTTTTTAGTTTTCCTCTGCTGTTGGCTAATCTTACATTCTCGATTTGTCCAGTGATGATATCTGAGGGCTGCTTTGGATACTCTGTATATGTGGATGATCTACGTACACATATATTGAAGCATCACATGACCTCAAAAATAGCATCTGTTTTAAATCAATATATTTGGAGTGAATACGTGTTTAGCAGCGTTGTGCACTTTTTTGGAATGGGTAAAAACTTCTCAACTCGTAAAAAAATCTTAAGTCCTCATCGAAAATTCGTTAGACCTCATCGAAAATTCGTAAAACCTCATCGAAAATTCGTAAGACCTCAACGAAAATTCATAAGACTAATCAAAAATTCGTAAGACCTGATCGAAAATTCGTAAGACCTGATCGAAAATTCGTAAGACCTGATCGAAAATTCGTAAGACCTGATCGAAAATTCGTAAGACCTGATCGAAAACTCGTAAGACCTGATCGAAAATTCGTAAGACCTGATCGAAAACTCGTAAGACTTGATCGAAAATTCGTAAGACCTGATCGAAAATTCGTAAGACGGGAAGTTTATTAGAGACTAGCTGACCCGCGCAACTTCGCTTGCGTCACATAAGAGAGAATGCGTCATAATTTTCCTCGTTTCTGTAACATTTCTCGTTGCTACTCCACTCCTATTGCTACTGCCGTAGCGTGATGATATATAGCCTATAACCTTCCTCAATAAATAGGCTATCTAACACTGAAAGAATTTTTCAAATCGGATCAGTAGTTCCTGAGATTGGCGCGTTCAAACAAACAAACAAACAAACAAACTCTTCAGCTTTATAATATTAGTATAGATTTTGGTGTTTGTTGGAGTTTAATGGAATTTATTAGAATTTTTGTAGTTTATTGGCGTTTTTGTCCAAAAGGATTTTTTGTTATTGGACATTTAACACAATAAAAAGGCGGTGGGTCGTTCTAAGTTATGAGGTAATTTCAATGTCAATGAATTTTTTTATATTTTTAATTGATAATTTATTTGAAATAAAGCTGTGAGATTATCAAAGTCAGTATCTTCTGTAAGGTCACTAAATTTCACCGATGAAATGTTTTTAATTTAGTCACAAAAGCGCCTTAAACATGAAAAATTTATCTCCCCTGGTCTGTCCTTTAACCGATCATGTTAATAAATTAGTATTTTTAACTATCTTTAAATTATTAAATAAATTAAATTGTGTATTATTTAAAAACTAGACAAACTAAATTAAAGCAATGAAAAAAATAAAAAAGGTAACATTTAGATATTCATAAAATGTTTAATATTGAAATTTGTCCCTCGTATATAGCATCTCTTCCCCTGGCGTTTTGTTTTCATTAAAAACTCACGACTTTTAATTTCGCCGCGTAAATTCTGACCTTGAGCACAAAGTTACTAACGTGAAGTTGACAGCAAGCCGTCGGCGCGAATGCGCCCGCCATATGGTTCGCTATTACACAGACGCCACTTGGTGAAAACTGTCGTGGTTCAGTGAGTGTGTTCTTTCCCCTGGTAAGATTTTATTCTTTATTATAAGCATAAATATTTTACTTTCTTGCTAGAATTACTGTAATGTATGCAAAGAATCGTAATCTTTCCGTCTAATAACTTGTTTCAAAAATTTAGACTTTTATATCGATTCTTTGTCGAAATAGGATCTCCCCTGTCTTCTTTCCCCTGCCGCTTAAGGTACCAGGGGAGATACTTACTGCTCAGGGGAGATAACTGCTTCCTGCTTATGATGCAGTTATCCATTATTTAGTATCCGAGTGTATTTACCTAGTCTGGTTTTAGTTTAAACATAAATCTTGTTATTTTAAATGTCGATTGTACGAGTGTTTATTGTCGCTTTCATCCTAAATATCTCATACCAGGTAGTGTTCCTCGAAACTCTTATTGTTTTTGTAATAAGTAAAGGAGCAGTCCTTTTTAACCCGGTTACCTTATAGAAAAACGTCGATGCCAAGTTACCATATTTTGGTTACAGATTATGGCGGCACGAAAAAAAATGACGCGTAAAGAACGCTTAGAAAAAAAACGTGTAGCGGAAAGACTGAGATACCAAAAAATAAAAAATGACCCTGTGAAATATGAACAGCAAAAGATTAAAGAGCAAAAGAAATATGATAAGAAAAAAGAAGGACTAATTAAAACTGTGAATGAAATGACACCTAGAGAACAAACAAATTGATTTTCGTATAATGTCATGTTTTTGTTGCTTTGTAGGAATGAAAGATTATTTTATAGTGAAGTCTGATGGCTGTTGAAATTAAGTCTGATTAATATTAAATAAAAATGAAGTTGATTCTCAAACTACCACTGTAATTTATTTCATAACACAACATAAATGTCCCTCCTCTGTCCTCAGTATCTCCCCTGGTCAGTTATAAAATGGTAAAAAATTAAGATTTTGTCTGGCTGTTGTCTGGATATGAAGATAATAAGTGTTTTGGTAAGAAAATACTGATACTACATTAATTTTTTATCATTTTTGTCATGCCGCCTCTTCTAACATCATATTACCTCTTAACTGAGAATGACCCCGGTGCTGGTTGTCTATGGGGATGGTGGAGGCCAATAACTGAAAATAAGCTTTTTATCTCACACCATTCACCCAAAAAACGCTTTGGAAATGGTCAGTATTTGGTCAGTATTTTTGAATTTTTGGTCAGTAAAATCAGTATTTTCGATCATGGAACTTGTTTCGGCCCCTGACATATTCGTTTCGGCATAAATCGGCCTAGCCGAACATGAGTAGTTGAATGTTTGGGATAGATGCCGGTCGATATCGCCGCGGCTGAATATTTAAACCAAATTGTGACGATCGGGCCCAAAGAAACTACTCGATCAGCACACACAAAGCCGAAAAAGTGCAATAATTGCTTCCAATCGGTTTTGTTTTTCAGTAAATACGGTCATAATGTGCGGATTCGCCAATACGTGTGTAGCAAGCTTTATTGTATCATCTATTAACAAAGTGCCTTATTTTAAAAATAAGTTAGTGACTAAGTAGATAATAAGATAAAAAAAAACTGATTATAATTATCTGGTGCTTAAATTTTTATTGATGTTGTTCTAATAAGGATATTATGTGTGAGTGATTGTGTGTCACTAACATTTTACATTTTTGAAATTCTAAATATTATTAGGGTATTACTTAAAAATGTGTACTACCAATGTTTTTGTTTGTGTTCTAGTCAAAAAGCATAATATGTTTACTTAAAATTTTATATAAATTCTAATTGTTGTATACATGTCTTTTTATTTACTGCTTTAACATACTTATTTAATCCTATTAATTTAAACAAATACATTTAGAGAAATTAATTATCGATCATTCGAAAACTTACATTTCCATACAATAAAATCAAATCGAAATTATCATTACAAATAGTCATTAAATAAATGTTAGGTACTTCCTATACATAACAGGAAAATCTTAAATACAATGACCAGTAAATTGTTCTAACCAATCCTTGAACTTGTTTATTATTTTTTGTAATTTTCTCACGTCAGCTGGTGTCTGTAGGTACTCTTCGGGGGCGAACCGAGGCTCAGGACTGCCGCTTACGTGCAACCAAATAGCAAACACTGCGTCATCGATAACCGCGACTGACCTACGACAAAGTCTAGCTGAGGTCAGACAAGCGGCCACTAGTGACGTCATACTCCCTATTGTAGCATTCTTCGTATTCTCTTTACGAGCCGCTATGAAGTAACTCTGCAATAAATTTTCGGTAGCAACGTCTAGAATAACTTCTACTCCTGCTACCAAATCGATATAAGCAGTCACATCTTTCAACGCTTGGATTTCTTCTCTACTAGTTTTAGTTGGTTCCATAGCTTGTTGTAAAACGAAATCAGCAATTTCGTCATTGTATTCTCCGTAATCTCCTCTACAAACGTTACCAAAGACACTGGCTACGTTGTACAGTATCATCTTCTTGAAATCCATTCCTTGCGCCCATACCGCTGCCTTCAATTTTGTTGTACCGCAATCCGTGTTTATCGTTCCTGTTTCAATTGCTGATAGAATACCAGAAACTTGTCTATGATTGTAAATATGAAGCGGCAAAGGTAGAACACAGATTCCGCCCGAACTAGCAATTAGCGCCGTTGATGGCACGCTATTAGACATCCCGAGATAAGCAGACTGTTCAGCTAGTTTTGCAGCGTCTACCATAATCGCTGGTACAAATCTAGAATCGAATCCTCCTACTAAGACATGGATAATACTCGCACCGGTAACAGCATTGGCTTTGATACTCGTCAAACTTAATAATAGACTTATCTTGAGATGCATAAAACAATTCAACGGGCAAACATTGACCCCTAAACTTGAAGCTAGACAGTAAATGAACTTCCAAGGCACTCCATTACATGCTTGATACAATTCTTCAACATCTTTAGGAATAGGGCTCGTTATCGGAGCTGGCAAAGGAATAACCTTTTCTATTGACCACACTGAAGTGACTTTTTTCGATACTATAGCATGCAAAACGTATCTAGATCCTAAATTCAATATTGCTATCAAATCATCGACTATATGGAACTTTTTGGAAAATATTTCGTCTTTTATTTGGAATGTAGCTGTTACTTTATCTCCGCATCGCCTTAAGCCACTGTTTTCAAAGAGCACGCTCTTACACATGTAGCATTTTGGTGGATATTTAGGAATATAATGTAGAATCACTTCGTTGCCTTCGCATTCTTCAGGGCAGGACCAAACTGAATGGTAAATATAACTTTCTGGCTTCGAGAAAGATATTAATAAGCCTTCAAATGTCACCAAACCTTTATAAATACGAGGATTCGGTTCAAATAGTTGTGGAACACTTTTCATTCTTATTGTAACACCCACTTGGGCATATTCGATACGACTTCTCATTTCGTTGTCTGTTGACTGAAGAGCGGAATATAAAATATTGTTAACCATTTTTTGGAATTGCATTGGCTCTGTCACCAAAAGGTTTCCGAGGTCTGGAAACACATCTATTAAGTCCATAACGTCAATTTCCAGAATGTATCTCATTGGCGGGAATTTGCTTAACATTTTCTCAGTTAATTGTTCTAGAAATTTATCGCATTCAATTTTCATGTCATTCAGGTGACGCCTGTTGTCTAAGTATAGCAATAAAGCGCACTGCAGCTCCATTCTATTTAATTACAACTAATAACTTAGATAACTAACTGAACATACCAATAAAATTTTAATTTTAAAGTTTTAATTCTCCCGCTTTAAGTTTACTTTTTTTATACGGCCAGTGTATTTAGGCTAATTAGTTGTAGTTTATGGTTTGTTGTAAAAAAAGGTTCGTTATACCTATAGTATAAATTAATTTCGTAATAGTAATTATTATTTTTTATTGCAGCTACTGTATAAACATTTATCCAATTTAATATTTGCAATATTTTTTATTATATTATATGATAGATCGCCAAAGGCAAGAAATAATAATGCCTGACATTGCGCGCTAGACTATTAACGCATAATTAAGGGCACTTTAGATTTAACTATGCGTCGTTTATTCTATTTACTTTCTGCCATAACAGGCATTATGTTCACACCTATGAATTTAAAATACTGATTCAATAATGTTACTAGCACTTATAACGGGTTCATTCATCATACACCTACGCTCCGTCAAACCAGGATTCGAAAATTAAAATGTTTAAATTGCATGGCTTAAAGGGCAAAAGTATGTAAGGTAGGTGGGTGCATTACATAACGAGATTTTGCGTCATCAATGATCGCCTACTCATGACTTTATCCTAGCCCACGCCAGAACAGTCGGGTACTCCACCCGCAAGGTCGGTAAACAATTAGCCGACGCAAAAGCCTCCACAACGGAAATGCCGAATCGAATATGCAAATGATATCAATCGGATTACTATCCATTACCCAATGAGTTATGTAGTCACTGGATGTTGTTCATTCATTGTGACCAGGTACAGGCACGTGGACAAGCTTTATCTCTCGCGGTTGTGCTTCCGATTCTGACGCTACATTGGTTTTCCTTATAAATGGTTGGTTCGGTTGGCAGTAATTAAATGCTACGGTGTCTAGATATTCGGTAGCAATAGAGTTGTACTTTATGTACCTACCTAGTTTTTTCTCTCAATTTTATTATCAATTATGTAAGAAAATATCGATTTCATTACGCCTACCTTCTATAATTCGCGCTTTTTATTGGGTACATGAAATATGTAATATAACTCAAAGTTTACGACCATCGTTATTGTTCGTGTAGGTTTTATTTCGCTGCGACAATGTAGCAGGGCGCGAGTGTACATGAACGGAGCGGGGCGAGTGGGCGGAGTGAGCGTATTTTTCAAGCGGAGTGGGTGCGCGGGCGGCGTGCTCGCGTGGGGCGGCCGCCGGGCTCACTCCATGCCCGAGCACGACAAGTACCAGCTGCGACCGCGCGCCGCGCGCAGCCGCGAGCCGCGCGCGCGCCGCACGCCGCAACCGCTCAGCAAGTACAGGAGGAAAACTGCCAACGCGCGGGAGCGCAGTCGCATGCGCGAGATCAACCGGGCCTTCGAGACCCTGCGCCGAGCCGTGCCCGCCTCGGCCATCACCGGCACGCCCGTGCCCTGCGAGAAGCTCACCAAGATCACGACGCTGAGGCTCGCCATGCGCTACATCACCGCGCTGTCGGCGGCGCTGCGCGACTCCGGGCCCGAGGACGAGGGCGGCTCGCGGCCGGACCGCTGGCCCTCGCCGCTGTGCTCGGACCTGTCGGAGTTCTCCACGGAGCTGGAGCACGAGACTCCGTCCGAGTTCGCGGAGGACTCGCTGTCGCCGTTCGACTCGTTCTTCGCGGAGTTCGAGTGCGACTACGCCGACTACGTCGACAGGACATTCGCGTGACAGTGTTGTGAGTGACATTCACACGGGACTATTTCCAATTAGGTACTATTTAATTCTCCTTTGCCATACTATTAATTATTAACTATATTTTATTTTGTATGAGATATATTTTTTGAGATTTATTTATTATTAATAAATTTTAATTGTTATCGTTATTACCTTATTGTGTTTGTATTCGCTTCCATCACTCGTGTTTGTCGGAACAGCTGATAATATTAATGAACCACTTGTTTTTCCTATTCGCTGTGCCTGGGACATTTTGAGGTTTCATTCTTAATAAGTTTTGTAGATAACACTATAGTCCAACAACTTAGTAGAAAGGTTTGCAGCTGTCATCATGTAGAGAACATCGTGGTGTCACGTATAAAACATTGGTGATCCACAGGCTTATGCAAATGACGGTGGTCTGTTTGATACAGCTACTTAAATTTGGGATTACACAGAACTATATATGTAGGTACTCTAATTATTTCGCGCATGCCGTGGCTCTATACTAAAGCTGTCAAACTGTAGTGATAACTGCGTGTGATTCAGGAAAACACTACATGGCTTCTCATAATCGCGTGCTTCGTAGTGATTAGTCACGCTATGAAAAAATGCATCTTAAACGTTTAAATCATATCGATACCTACTATCATTTAAGAGATAATGCTTCGATAACAATTAAACAATCACCTACACCTATCAAATATTTTAATAGGCATACCTACCTAATATATACTTACATTTTGGTTAATTTTTATAACTAAAGCTTCCTTCCAAAAGTTATTTTAACTCGGTCCTCTGTGTTATTCAGTTTATTAAGTTCGTGATATGTACTTGTTTATTGATTAAGCAACGTCGTAGTAAGACTTGTCCATTACCATCCAAACAATTTTTAAATACCTCTTTGCATTTTAGACTTAGTGTTCTCACTGACCTAAACGTATATAAGCACCTGATTTAGTTTGCTTCTGCTTAGTCAGTAGGTGTGTGGCATATTAATAATAAAATATACCCATATACCTCAATAAACGAAAACATGAAAAAACTCACCATAGATCAAAAAACAAAAAAAATACTATGACTGAAAAAACTAGTTTGATAACGTGAAAATATATTTTTTATTTGATTTATTAAATTAAAAGAAACGTATTACATACACCTCACTAAATAAAAGTAATTCCAAGATCATCCTACTTAATGTTTAAAAAGTTTAATGTTTAGGCTCATTAGTCATTTGTTCCTGAGTCCAAGTTGCCAAGCGATGCGGAATGATCGTTTGATTATGTAAATAATAGGCTGCGGAAGCGTGGGCTTGGCCGATTTATTGTCCAACGACTAAAAGAAACGTATTACAGCCTGCCTTGTGATTGTAAAGACGCTACCAGACTTGCGATTTATTATCTGTAGCTAAAGCATAAAAAAACTTTATTCACTTTGTCTATAACTTTTTAGCCCGAAAGAGTAACAGATATCTAAAAAAAACGCATATAATAAACTGGCATTCGCATTAATTAGTAATATGGTAAAATTTCGAACCCTTTACCTATTTATATTTCTTTTTCAGTATTTTCGGTGGATTGTTCCTTTAAATAATGCCATTATTAAAAAAAAAAAAATAGTCTTTAGCTCCTTACAAGCAAAAGTCGAAATGGCAATGCCAATTTATTTTTAAAAAAGATTACGGTACGTATTTCGGAGAAGAGCCAACCAAGAACACGTCTTTTAAAAAGGCCAAGTTCGAGTAAACTTATTGCAATAAGAACAGGATCTGATAAGCGGTCAAGTTCAATTACTTTCACATGAAATATTAATAAAAATGATGATCTATTTATCTTCCATCAATTACGCCTTCAAATAGGTCTAAGCGCTTCAGACGCACTACAAGGAAGGAACGTCTGAAATAAAACTTAGGTACGTAGGTACTAATATTGTGTGAAATATATTATTTGCTGGCTGAGATTTAAATTTTAGGAAAGAGTATAGGCCACTATAACGCTTCTTTCCAAGTTAGTGGGTTATTCGAAATGAGTAAACTTTGTACCTATGTATGCAATTTATAATTAACATTTTAGTAAGAAAATTGTTCTTAAAAATCTAATGGCCAATAGACCATAGATCCATCTTAATTTATTTATGAAAAAAAAAAGTGTTAGTAGTCAATACAGTAATGCCTTAACAATGTCGGTGCCCACGCGCATCGATCTCTCTCATTGTTTCCACACAAGTCCCCAGTACGAATGTAATCTGTTTTTACTGGCCGTGATTAATTTTGCGTGTAATCTCTTCCATTTAACTCTTCCGCCTAAAAACTAATTAACCTTCACTTTACTATTTAAAAGATGTCGGGCGCCCACTCGTCTGACGTGTGTTTAATTGTCTTGTGATATCCTTTTGTCGAAACTTTAGAGCATTTTTCTTGCAAAATGTGTGATTTTTTGAAGTCAATCGCAATTGTTTTGATTACTAAAGATAGGTGTAGGAAAATGGGCATCACATTTCATGGGTGAATATCTATCCCCGCTTTTAACACCCTAGTCTTCAGATAACGAACTTATTAAATTGATACTCACATCACTAGTTGTGAGTACTTATCTGCTCCCTTGAATTGAATTTAATCTAGCTAGATTTACACAATTCTGAAGGCAAAAAAACATTACAAAACTTTACTGTTATGTACCTAGTGTACCTACTACTTACTTTTCTAATAAATAAATAATATCAATGACGAATCAGCGCAACATGAATGCGTTTGTTAATGTAGCTAAGGATTAGTCAACGTAGAGCATCTATGTGGGAGGTCCTATGTTTAGCCCAGCTCCCAACACAATTACATCTTATTTGATTTGTCACATCTTTAGATTTTTATCTTAAGAGCATTTCTTGTATAAATTTACACACCTACGGCTGTACGTTGCGTTTGAAGAAATGTCACATTTAGTTTTAAAGGTAGGTAGAGTTTTAAGATCTCAAGAAATAAACAGTGATTTTTAGATCTCCAACTTAAGTATATAGCATTATGATATCAGTTTCATAGCTTATCAAATATTAATGATAAATCTACAATACGCCCTTTGACACTAAGTAGCGACCTCAAAGATTTTAAAACGAGTCTAAAGCGACCCTGTTTATGTAACAGCAAATTAATGGCGGAAAAAAAGTCTTATATAATAGTACTTAGTAACTTATTTACTCCGTTGCGTTAGGTAAAAATGCTGCACTTATGCAACGTGTCATGCAATAAAGAACCAAAGAGCAGTATCCCAACGTATGCCCATTTGGGTTTAAGCGGATTGCATGCTTTCCCGCCAAATATGGCCGCCATGACAGTTCAATGAGTTATTCGATTATGTGACATGACGGTATAGCGGTCTGCAAATCATGATCACTTATTATTATGATTTTGTGTACACGTTGACAGATATACATTATATTATACGTAGATGGAGTACTGGTTCATGTATTGGCATTGCCAAATTGAGAACGTTTCTGCCTTAACAGGACAGCATAACGTTGGATTAGATAGATACTAATTTTGTTTATTGTTGTACTTGTCAAGGTAGTCGTATATTATTTTTTGTTGCACAAGTTGTTAGGATTTGTTGTTGTATTTCAATCAATCAGATTATAATTCAGCCTCCATTTTGATAATCCTCTTTTCACAGATCATAAACTTTACAAATCATATTAGCTACGGACGAACGAGAACGATGTTTTCCTTTTGGCATGCCCTCGGATGTCAAAAGTTTCTGGGAACAGCTGAATAAAACATGAACTCCCGACTAAATAGGCGGTGTTACGCTGGATTGCAGCTTTACATACTCCAATTTATAGCGATATCGGTCTTACTTACTTGTTAACCTATTAGAAAATTATGCAATCTAATCAAACCCACAATGTCCGCTGCAAATGACAGTGTTGTGGCGACCACTACAACCATTGCGCCATTCGCGCCGACCGATTTTCTTTATCGAAAACTAAAAGTTCTAATATATAAATCTGGATATACCCAGTTTAGATATATCTGTAAATATCTATATAGAAAACAATACTATCTATACTTATTGAGAATGTATCACCAATATCTGTATTTGAAATCATCATCGATATGATTATTATATTTATCATTAAATGATTAATTTACTTTAAATACCGAGCAGATACTATAAAATATATATTATCTATTCGTATCTTGTGATGAGTAATACTAAAACATGTAAGTAAGTAAATATTAGTCAGTTTATCTATATTAATAATCTGCACTATTAATTAAGTGTATTATCATATCGCTTCTTTTTCCTCTTCACTTTAAAAAATACTACAGTAGGTACTCTTCTACCGCAAGGACCCTATTTTCAAGATAAAATAAAATCATTACTTTAGCAGTGATAGCCGAGTGGAAAAATTTGCATCTCCTCAGTAAATGATCGACGGTCCGAACCAGGCAACACACTAATAAATTTTCAAAATTATGTGTGTATTAGAAATATTTAACACTGCTCTAACAGTGAAGAAAAACATCGTGATCGAATCTTGCATGCCTAAAAGTTGTTCAACACTATTCTTGAGGGCATGTAAAGTCCCTAACCTGGAGTTGACCAGCGTGGTGGACTCAAGGCCTAATCCTTCGTGCGGGAGGAGACCCTTGCCCGGCAGTAGGACAGTAATAGGTTAAAAAAAACTTATAATACATTAAACATTTAATTAATACCTGACTTTAATGTCAAAGTGCACACATTACTATGTATAAGTATATTAGTGTACATTTATTTCTAAGTAACTACACTTTAGCGCTAATTATATTTATCTATTAGCCTGCAGAAACTGGGCCAAAGTTGAACGTATTTGTCATAGTGGGCCAATGTAAGTAGGTGTACCTTGCATACTTAGAATTATAACGTAAACGACTCAAAATAAACGTGCGAAATAAAAATAACAGTTCCAAGTAATTAAATAGTGAGTCATTTAAAGGAAAAATATTTATAAATCAGCTTGACACAAATGAAGTCAATCATAAGACATAACACGAGCCTTTTAAGCGTTTAAGATACATTTTATTAGGCTTCATAAATGTCTAGTGTCTGAGAATAGACAAACCACTGTGTTAAATGGTAATTAAAGAAAATGCTGTAATTGACCTCTTTAGATAACATCAGACCGTTGAATACCAGCCAATACTAGCGATAGGGTAACTGCCCTCGCAGCCTTTATTGGCGGTCAAATAATGTGTTACGTTATACGCATATTTTTTACCTTTTTTCTTTTTTTTTCACTTAGAAAGGAAGGATACATAATCTAGCGGTTTTTTGGAAGATGCCAAGAAGAGGAGAAAATGCACTTTGGGACTCATTAAAAACCATATATGAAATATCCATCGTCCATAAAGGATCCATCGAGTGTCCTTTCGTATCTTACATTTTGGGATTGCTTTAAAATAGCGCTCTTTAAACATAATAAATAAATGAGTGATTTTCCATTCCTTAAAAACTACTAAGTAAACTCGTTCCTTGCAACAGGTATCAAAAATGGCGGTTACCGCCAAAAATAACGTCAACCACTGAGAGAAAGTTTCGCGTTCAGAAACAGATAAGATGAGATACGAGCACGATGTTCAGCCTAAATCGCGTAGGTTCAACACGTGCTATATGCAAGGTCATCTGATTTCTGGCTCTGACATCACATATGCAGTAAAACGACATTTTTTTAAGTTGGCGGGCTAGCGTGGGCCGCAACGCGCCTTTGTAAAAATAAAGTATACGCAAATATATTTATTCAACGATACAATGCCCCGTTTTTGGTCGCTTTTGGGCAAATAAATAATGTTTGTTCCTGGTGGTCTTTTGTATGAGATGGATAATGAACGAAGTCGTAAATTATTTGCAAATAACAAAGCTTTATCAAGAGCTATTTTTAGAGATGCAGCTTACAATCAAAAGCATACAATTAAGATTGATTGCGTTTGACCTTATCCATCTAGATTTGATTTACTCTTAGATTAAATAGTATTGTTGTCGCTGAGATGGTTCTCTAGTTGAAGCTTATTATTTTATTCAAAATTGAAGGCTTTGGCTAGCACAATAGAGGCATAGAATCTGTCCGAAAACTTGAATTAATTCCATAGTTGCTAATCCATTAAAATAATATTGTAGAAGATAAGTACATAAGAATATAAGTATTGGCTGAAAAAGGACGTCGCAGCAAAAAAATGAAGCATGCTCTCTTTTTCCTTTTTCAAACTTTACATCCATTTATCGATAAAACAAATAAGATGTAGGTATAATGTCATCATCACTGAGTTTTATGCGTTTACCTTTAATACCCTCCTACATTGACAAAACGCAGTGGGTTGCGTTACGGGTGGCCAATTTATCCTGTTTGATGTCTCAAATAATAAAATGATTATTGTTTCCTGCATGCTTGAGCACATTATTCGGGTTAATGCGATATAGTGGGTGTATTGAATTATGAGCACTAATGTTGTAACTTAGTGATTGTGTAAAGAACATCCTGATGGCAACTCCTGTGGTCTAAAATGTAGGTATCATGAACATTTATACAATGTGAGGAAAAATAAATTTGACGTACCGTAAGGCGTGGAAACCATTGGATGGTTCCGACATAGTGTGTCAACAGTCTTTTACAATGTCAAAGGCATGAACTTGGATCTCTTAACTCCCTAATAAAAAATGAGCTCAAACTATGGATATTATCCGACCTACCTATAAAAAATCTCCGAAAAGCTAAATAGTCCAACTTAGCGATACAATAGCGCAGTGGTTAAGGTGGAAGCCAAACTCTACCAATGAGAGCACAAGACACATCAATTTGAAGACAAAAATTGTAGTAAACCACAAATAAAATGTTGGGCCTGGTTGGTGGTTGGTTAATTGTACGTTTGTAAATCCTTATCTTAACAAATCTTTTATTAAATAAAAACACAAACACAGCCCACAGCTACATTATAATAAAGCTGTCATCTAAATTCAACCCCACAGATACCGTTACAATAAATCAGCGCTATATCTCACGGTACTGTCAACCGAGAAACAGGTAGGTAAGGCCAGGTGAAGCGCTAGCTAGCGGCGCCTGCTCTATGTAGGTGAGGGTTAGGACATTTTTCTCACACTAGCTGAGTACTGTGACTTGCCTAGCATTATGCGTACGCCCCGCAAGGCGCCGCCCGCTGACACGTTGTTAGGCTACTTGCATGCTGATATTGGTTTTTCTAGTTTGCATTGTGTGAAATTAATTAATGGATTTAATGTTAAATACAGGATTTATATATTGGTCGGGGAAAAAGTCTTTTCGCATTATAGTATGTAAGAACTTGTAATATAATCTCTTTGGATTCAAGAATCACAAATGAGTACACGGTTCATTAGGTTTCTTTCAGTGAGCTCGTGAGGTACCCAAATATAGAGCTTTTTTTGTGTAGGTAGAGAAGAGATTTTATTGCAAGTTCATACATACTATAATACGAAAAGACTTTTTCCCCGACCTAATACAATCAAAATCAAATTATTTATAAATATTTAGTTCAAATGCTGACACTTATGATAGGCAATGATACAGAGAGTACGCCAATTGGAAGGTAGAGCCAATGAGAAAAGCTAGAAACTCCTGTAACATCGCCTCAATGTTTTGGAATTATACTTACTTGTTTGTTTTTATTCTGGATTTCGGCAATTTGAAGTTAAATATCCATGTAGAGTACCCATAACGTCATTTTAACGTTTCTATATATTTTTACTTTATATAATTTGTAATGTTACAACGCCCCTAGGAGACCAAATAAAATATTTAGTTCGAGCACGCACGTATCGGAAAGATGTTCTCCGGCAGCAAAATAAGCGTAATCTATCATCAAAGCAGTTCTATCTTAGCAGTATAAACATACCCTTACCTACACCAACAGAATATTTGGAATCACAGAGTACAAACATTGAAGCATTATGAGTAGCAAGTAATTGCTTCTCAAGAATCTTCGCGGCAAAAACTTTGCCTAACTCCGCTGCTGGGTGTCGAATACTTTATACTCTTTAACGATATTTATTAGCTGTGCAATGACAGAAAACATTGCTTATGGCCACTTTATGTGGAGAAGTAGGAATACTTCACAAGTAGGAATCAATGAATGGATACAACTCGCGTATTCCCGGTATTAGCTAATGTTTACAGTAGCAGGGATACATTGTAATGCAAACATTTTAATATATCCGTTGACAGGCGTGCCTTATTATGACTAGTTTAACTGTATAAAGAACTAGGTTTTTTTAAAGCAAAATGTAGTTAAATCAGCTTTTAAATGTATGAAAATTGACAACAAAATTACTTTTTTGTTAATGTAGAATTATCTTTTCCTAAACCCAAGCGGTGCGATATAATATAAGTGCTGAAGGGTCATTACCCTTTAAATAAAAAGTAATTAAACATGTACCTTGGAGAAGTTAATAAACTTTGAATAAAATTGTCGTAACATTAAAATTTCAAAATAACAGCTAATTATTACAAAAATGACGCAAGAACAGACCCTTTTGGATAAAACGCATTTACAAAACCATTAATTCTTTTAAATCCACATAAGGAGAGAAAGCATTTTTTCACACTCCATTTATTTTTACTGCCCCGTTAAATTGATAACATAATCAACATATTTTAACTTTATTTTCTTTTATCCTAATATGTAAAGTTACAGTCCAATAAAGCGTTAGCTTTAATGTCTTTTTTCTGAACGAAACAATGTCTGTCAATACAAATATGGCGGGAAATATAATGTCAGTAGCAATTATCAAGTGGTTATAGTGTTGTTATTGCTTGAGCGACACCGTTATTAACGAGTTACTTATTAATACTTTTATGGTTGCTGACGATTTTAGTGCCCTGCCTTGTATTTTTTTTAACCTAACCTAACCTAATATTGCTTCGTACCTAAGTTCTATAACAGTTTAATTACCTACGTTCCATAATGAATAGCTACCTTTAACCTTTTTATCAAAGATGTATCGTTATCAGTCTAGTCTTCTTTACAGATCAATAACACATTTTGCCTTCCAGCGGCAATCGAAAGTGGCACCCCGTACCCTGCGACGGCTCTACCTAAGTAGGTACTACGAAATCCAAATTAGAACAATCTCCACCTAAACGGTTTAGCCCGTTTTTTTAAAATATTCGTGCTTATTTAGTAATCTAAGAAAAGGCCATAGAGAATAGGGTATTCTTTACGCCTGCGTGGATGAGTTAAGTTAAGATGCTTTTTAACTTAACTAGTAAACTTTTTCGGCAAATCAGTTTAGACAACATTGACCGAAAGATGGGTAATACTTCTACTCCAGTACATACATTAGTAAGTTACAGTTGAGTGAATAATTAATACAGTACGTAGGTATGGTAATCGACAAATTATCTCAAATCAAGAAATTAAAAAAATAACTATAATTTTATGGATTTAACTTGATGTTAATGCTCGTAATTATTATAAAATATGCTATAATTATTCCAGTCTAGTTATTTTTAAGTGACCGTAAACAAGTCTTGGTAGTTTGCGTAGCCAAAGGGTACATTATAAGTATTTTACTTCCCTAAAATGTTTTTATGTAAAAGAGGCTTTATTTTGACCTTTATTCATGTAATCAACCAATTTAGGGACTCTTTGATACAGCGAACGATGTAGATTCGTTTCTAGAGAAAGTATGGCAGTTAAATTCGCTTGACGTTTCGGCGAGGGTGCACAGACCGTCGCAAGGTGATCTTAGCTTGAACCATTTAAGAAATCAAAACCTTATTACTTCATAGAGTTCTAGAGAATCATAACATTCCCACGGCCAAAAAGCTCTAAGGTCCACCAAACCAGTAAGTTTTCCACGTAACACTATGTACCTATTATGTTCCAGCAAATTTTTATATATGGCCATGCGCTCATTTTTGTTGACGTTTATAAAGAAATACAATATCAACTATTGATCGTGAGCTTTTGCACACGACGTGTCTGGGGATACAAAATACATTTGCTATCGAAAAACTTCTTTATAGCCTTTATTTACCTTAGAATAGAGTTGAAAGTTCTATGGCAGATTGTTTGTCGGCGGTAAAATAAAGTTTGTAGTCATATAGGGTCGGTCCACCTGACTTGTCGTATTTGGAATGGTGAGCGTGTCTTGAGAAAGAGGCCTAGGACTATAGTACCATGGTACAATGCTAACGAACTCTTTTATTTTTTACGTGTGCTTTGATCACTGCTATATTTGATATTTGGTTGCGAGTTGCGACGATCTGTCATCTTCAAATATGACATATCGATTTATGAGCCGCCTTTGAGGGAAGAAAAATCTATTAGCTGTTGAAGTAAGTTACCGTACTTAGGTTTTCTCATAGGCAATCCTTAACTGAACCACGGGTGATTTTTTTTGAAGAGGCATATTGTAAGTTCGTACAAAAACAGCTATCAGGCAATTTTTTAATCATAATTATTTTTGCTCTAAGACGTTTTACAGTATCATAAGTACTGATATTATTTTCTACTAAACAATGTACATAAAAGCTGTATGACGGTGTATTCATCCTCCTATAACTCAGTCATCCCCAAAATCTGTCGAAATGGCATGACGACTGACGAGCACATATCTAGGATAAAATTGGAGCAAGGCACATAACAGGGATAATTGATACACATTACACATACGAAAAAGTAGGCCAAAGAAGAACCCTTTTATTCTGGAAATATGTACCTATGTTATATTTATAAGTAATAGTAGAGGTACCACTAGCTTCGATTATTCTGTGTATGAAGAAGATAGTGACCGTAAAATCTTGGCCTATCAAACTTTGCTGTCAAAATAAACCGCACTCTTTATAACCTGTTACATTTTACTTATGTGTATTAAGTACAGTACGGTTCACATAATTAAAGCATTAACCATGACCTTTGCACTCAGGTCGTATGTATAATCTTACCTTTTTAAATGGTGACTCATGTTAAAGTTCAGTAGCTGATTGATGACTTACAAAATGTTTGGGTGATATTGAAGATGTAATGGCGGTTTATCAATTATGTAGAAGCCTAGGAGCGATGGCAGAATACTTTTAAGTACTAACTGTCCCAATGCACCTGCATCTCTTCCTGTAAGGTAAGGACAGTAGCTCGATTCTCTATTACTATCGACTACCGACAACCGACCTGTCATCGAGAAATTTTATCTGTGACGGGTGTCGTAGGAAATATTTTAGCAATACATTCTAAGTGTCAAAATTTCGATACTCGAAAGTACCGATTGTACAGAATCGCGCTACTGAGTCCTCTTCGGCCGACTGTATCGAATTGGGAGCTTTTCATTCTTTTCTCCATTTTAGAGAACTCTCAGGCTAGCAAGGTTTCATCACGACGTTAACTGTCACTGTAAAATATATGTATACTCTATTATTTCTAATACACATATTATGTCATTACGTGTTGAATTTAACCCTCAACCAGGCGCGTTCAACGCGTATATATATCCTGCAATCGCTACTAACTATGACACTAGGTTAACCAATAAAATAAAACGCGGCATACGCCAAAAAAATAATTATGGCTGTTTTGTAGCAACATTTTTGCGGTAAAAAGGATCATAAAGAGTCATCAATATACAGTCCAAAAGCCAAATTGATAAACACTCATATTCTATGATTAAAGCTACGTCACAATAAACTAATACAAACGAAATGAAAAGCTAAACCGGTCAATTTATGAGTCAACTAGCGTCACGACTCGCGGGGGCTTCGCCACACCATATAAGGCTATTCTACTGTCGTTTATGAGATTTCGATGAACCTACTGATAATTCCTATGCTTGCTATAAACTTAGCTGATTGAATCATCAGTGTAATCGTTCGGTTTTGTAAAGGGCGCACCGCCTTAATGGCGCCATAGACAATTCTATTAAGTTTTATTTAGAAGTAAAGACAATATTTGGGTGGCTTTTTTAAATATTGTTTTTTTATTACAAGTTGTAGCTTTAAATTTCTAAGGGATATATGTACACAAACTGACTGGTAATTCTGCTATGCTTTGACAATATTCATGTGAATATAATCATGGCCGAAATAACATACCTGCCTACAACAAATAATTTTGGTTTTCTGATATTGTTACTGTGTTAGGTAGTTACATGGTTTTCTGTTGACATCATCTTCACCATTGTGTGCCCCGGTTATTGACCCCAAAAATCAAAAACAAAATAAAAAATACTAAATGCACAAGATGGGCTAAAAGACTGCATTAATTTTGATAAAACGTCAAACGTAAGTTACAAAAATATACTTTTAACCACAAACAGAGCAAAAGTGAGGACTAAAACAAGACAAACTTAAGAACAGATGTTTTGACGCCCAGGAATATAAATAAATTATAAACATGTTAACTTCTTGAAGTAAAATGAATAAAATATTAAAATAATAGCTAGCTTTGCAGTGCAGTTTCACTTGTGTTTACGATGAGACTTGGAGCAAAACTCTGGAGTCTTAAATATTAAAGATAGCCTAATTCACTAATAGAAAACCAACTTTTATTTCTAAAGAAAAATGTCTTATTTTTCTTTGCATTCAGATTTCTAAAAATGCTTACATGAACCGGGAATCAAACTCACGATATACTTGCCATTATTGCGTCCTTACTTTTTCAGTTAGTATGATATACTTATATGATAGCCCGCTGGTTGTGCGTTACACGTACGTATTTCTAAGGCCAGAATAATGATATTTTTTACACAGTTTCTTGAAATAACATTCGCAATTCGCAAATTAACTTTAAGTAGGTTTTGCTTTTAAATATCACATTTTTGTTGTAACGGAAATGCTCTATTATTAATTGACCAAATCTAGACTCAATGACATCACTAACTTAAATGTCACATCGAGAACGTACTAAATATGCAAAAATATTTATTAAGATTTATAATATCCTGTGTTTTTGTTTTATATTTAGATCATTTTTCTATATTATAAGTCAGTTATAATGTATTTAAATTGACTACTATAAAACAGACATGATTTATTTTTGTTGTTATAGTTTGAAAAAACAAAGAAAAAGTAGTTTCCTTTTTTCAAAACTGCTTAATCCGCAATCTACCTACTTATACCCGAAAGTACTACATGAACAAGTAACAAGATAGGGTTGCAAATTATATCACAATGCCATTGTAGAATTTGCTTAGCTAAACTTCAGCAATAAATTTTAAAAATTAAAAAATAAAACAGCATTTCTTCTGAGCGTTAAATTTCATATTTAACATCAATTTTAAGCTCTATTCCTGTGCCTACCTACTTGAGTTAAATTTAATTCAAATCTCTACATAATGCAATAGGATTGGCCTCTTACCTATAATCGTGTGGAAAATGGATAGGTAAAAACAAAAATAGCTTAGCCTAACCATAATCTACTCAACAAAAACAATCGTGATCAGACAACGAATAACTTAACCTACTTGCAATAATATTTGGCGACTATAAACATTTCAATTAGGCCATAACATCTATCATTACTCACTCGAACGGCCAACACTCAGATCCCAACTCCATCGAGACAGAGTCGCATGTGAATGATGCAGATTTCCCATATAAAGGATGAAACCGACCCATTATCAACAATCTTAACGTAACATTCACAAACAAAACTACAATCAAATCACAACTTTATTACAAAGCAATAAAGTCTATGCGAAAAAAACTGGAAGTATTTTTAATGTTGGCAACTTTACTGGCCCCTGTCTTAGGTAAGACTGTTTACATTAAAATTAACGACCATCGTGAGCTGTCAACACGATTTTACACTTATTTTAAAGAAAATAAAAGTGTTTCTTGTACATTTGGACAGGTGTTGAAGTATATCGTTCACGTTCTGCCAAATATACGAGAGCTACTTACATATTAATGACTAATTCTATTAATGTAGTGATTAAGCACTTTTAAATCTTTGACACCTGAATACAACAAACATGGATTGACATGCTTAATAAAAATACTACAGTAAACCACTTAACTATATTTCAAAACGGGCGCAAAATACATGCATACATATATCACGCCTGTTATATTATATTCGATCTCTTAGGTATAGGTGTATGAAGTACACACACATTAACATTTTACTCCCATGTAATAGGGGGCGAGCCTGTTGCCATTTACCGGGCACGTTACCAAAGTCTAGGCTACTATTGAAAAATATTCTTATGTAATTAAGAAAAGACCCTCAGTACTTCGCACGACTTGGGAATAGAACCTCATGATCAGCAGTCGGTTACGCCACCGACAGTGCCACAGAGGCAATCATATATTTTACATTAATCACAGTATAAATTCAATAAGAATATAGCTACAGTCTGTATAGTGTATATCTTTAGAAAAACAGCTTTAGGTATAAGTAAATATCATGGTTGGGTAAATACGAACTCTCTGAAGGTCGTCTCATATACTTCCTAACAAAACGATAATAATAACTTCGGCTAGTTTAAACTAAATTATAGATAACTAAAACTAGTCTGTGAAACGCGTTCCGCGTCGATTCATTCATGAGTTTGTTCACCGCACTAAAAAATACATGTAACAGAATCTCTCTTCATTGAAGATAAGTCTAGTGTTTGCGCTAATTGGTCATTACTCGAAGGACGGATACTGTAAAATACACACCACAAAACTACATATAAACCTTATTTTCTAATCAATAAAGTTTATAATGGAAAGCTAACAGCGGCAGCGGCTGCATTTTACTCCATCTTTCTTTGCAGAATTAGTTAGAATTCAAAAAATCTCAACAAAAACAAACCCTGCTACTGAGAACATACTTTATAGGTAATTTATCATATTTTCTCGAGTTTTAATGATATATTTGATTCATACGGTTTTTTGCCGGATTGCGACGACTGGATTCGCAATGGTGATTATTTTTTCACTTCCTGAGTTAACATTTTGAACAAAGTAACACTAATTGATATAGACCTGTGATTTGTGGAACTCAGTTCGGATATTTGTCTAGAATTATTCTTGCTTTAGGTGTTGTAGAATTCTATTAGACTTTATAAATAACTAGGATACGATACCAAATAGAGTTCTAAAGTCGTTAGACTGGGCTCATAAGACTGTGGAGAACTAATTAATGCTTAGTTTTAGAAGTGTAGGTTGGATGCCTACCTAACCGTTTAATGACATAAAACCTTGCTAAAAACGCAAGAATTATAATTAAAAACTACCACGCCATCAATTAATTGAATAATGATTGCGTAATTATGCAAAAACAGCAGAGAAAATTGGAAATTTTGGCTTAAACATCGTTATGGAATATTATTGGATGATAAATTACTTTTAATTGAAATATCGGGCTTTAGTTACACACGAAAAGGTCGCCAGTATACCTTGGCAACTGGCTTTATTTGGCAGCTGAGATTTTCTTTTAATTACTTCGTGATTATCTCACATCAATTTTACAAAAATTATACCTACCGACATACTTACTGTATTACACGTGTAATAAAAACTGAATACTAAATTGGGTAACCAAATTCCAGAACAATAACAATCACTTTAAAAATTTTATGGTTGGTCAAATTGGTGGTTTGATCAAAATAACTTCATCCTCTGAAAAAATCGAAGGCAATCTTCAAACAGGTATTTCCAGAGTTGCTGGGGCACGTGCGAAAGAAGTAGGTATCTCTAACTCTGTAAGATCTCTCTCTGTAAGGTCTCTTTGTCAGTCGACCGGTGCAGGCGACCGACAGCCCACAAATTCTCTCCAAGGAGCTGCCTTGTAGCGGGCACACCTTGGAAACCACGTGCATCAGCATCAGCTAGTTAAGGAGTAAAAGCGGTCGTCATGGCCAAAATCGGTCGAAGAGTAGGTATCATAAGTAGAATCAACCATTTTTATGCCAAATAACTTAAAACGTGTTTATGTGCCATAAAAAAAAAGGAGAAATATATCAAAAAATAGCACACGTACTAATAGTACTAACTAAACGTACTTTTCATTGCAAAAGTGATAAAGTTTTTCAATTTTAACGCTTCTGCTGTAAAGTTTACATTAAATTACCAAGTTAGCTTTATAAATAGCTGCTGTCAAAATATTGTTTACGAAGTCCTTCTGATACCTCCGTCCCGATTCCCATGTCACGTCGTGTCCCAACTGCAGTTGATCCCAATGAAATAATTATAGCTTTATTGATGAAAGTCTCGTGCTATTGATTGTCCCAATTAGTTCATTGATACAATGCCGGCTTATCTACGGATCACAAGATAAAATAGCTTAACTACAGATACAAGAAAATTATACTAATAAATTAAAAAGAATTTCTTGTTAGTTTGAACACGCTAATCTACGGAGATACAAGTTGGATTTAAAAATATACATTTGTTTATAATAGTGAATTTCGTTTAAAAATATTTACCATCCCGCTACTACGTTATGGATCGTTTGACAAATAAGAAAAAAAATATGTCACTTAAAGACTTTTAGTCCTATCCCTATAATAATACGACATTTTAATTGTATATCGAAAATAATATTGATTTCCGAATTGCTAAAGAGTACATACAGAAACCTTAACGTTTGTAATACGTGATGCATAAATAAGACGTGTTTGTAATTATTTTTATAAATACCATAGTCACACGACTAATCCAGAAATCTAACACAATAAAATAATTCAAACAGAAAATAATTATTCATCTTGTTCATAACTCGTTCACGGTTGGCGGACGGCGTAAATTAGTTCATTACTTTTTTGTATTTTAACAACCTTTGCATTTTTATTTATCTTAAAACAAGTGATTATTATCTGTTTAAAACCAGATACTTATTTTTTATCATCATTAGATTATTTTAACAATGCGTTTTTAATAATAACTGCAACACTTATAAAATTAAGTAGACCTGTACTATTGATTCTGTGTCTCTATAAGTCTGATTGCCTCCTTAGCGCAGTGGTTTAGGTCCCCACGCCGCTACCACTGCGTCGGGAGGTCGTGGGTTAGATTCCCATGCGAGACAATTTTTTGTGCGATCCACAAAAGTTTTAGGTCTAGTTGTACTTTGTGTCCGTTGCTTGTATGTTTGTAAAAGTCCCCGCGACACGAGAGAAATTCTTAGTGCAGGAATTGTCTTTTAAAAAACAAAAAACGTATAAGTTGTTTGTCAAGTATGGCTTTATCAGTCTAAAAAATATTTATTAAGGTAAGAGGCAAAAAAGCAACTAAACGATCAGAAATCCAGTATTAAATACAATTAAAAAAGACAAATAATGCGCAAGATAATCTCTTAGTTCTAGAATAGATACTGTTGTAACAATCGTACCTATTATAGAAAATTGTAGGCGCCTGCGCGTCGTAGCGTCTCCAATTAGATGATCGTTCACAGTTCAATTTTATCTAATTTGGTAACGTGGACACGTGGATTTTAGTTAAGTAAAACTAAACTTCTTGACTGTTTGAAATACTTATAACTACCAAATATTACACTTACTTACTTACTCCGTTGGCTAAACGACCCAAAATGTGTCTTGGCCTCCGACACGAGAGAACGCCGCTTTGCCCGATTAACTAAAAAATACTACTAAAATATACTACCAAATATTGACCACGATTTATTATTTTTAATAATATTTTAAACATAGGTAACTGAAAGGTTATGCTCTCCGAGCCATAACTCTTTGCGACTATAACTTTCATGCTCCAGGTAGACAAAGAAAAAATCTTTGACCGAAAATATATTAGCTCTAGCTGCGTGGAAGATGTATAGAGGCTATAGGATAATAATATCAAAGTAATTGATTATCATGCTTGGAAGACTTAGTCAAACTTTGGCAGGGTGGTGTTGGCTCGAGTTGGTTATACGTGTGTCTAAAGGCTACTGAGCTACTCCCACCAGATCCCACTCTGGTGAGCTGCAAATGAAGATTAGCTTAGATATAATATGATGGAAATACCACCCGTACAGCTGAAAAGCATATTCATCCATTTATTTTTACCCTGTTACCCTTTTAGATCTCTATCCCTAAGAGAGAGCGTCATCCAAATATAGTCTTATTAGTTTCTGTCACATCAAAAGTCGATAAAAATAAAAAAAAAATAACATTATGTACGAATACGCTGCATCGCTTAATTATTACTTTGGCGAAATAACTAGATTTATCGGGTAATTATAACCTTTAACTTAGTGCGCGCTGAAAGATTTTCTGAAGAAAAAAATCTCATTAGTCCATTATTTTATTCCTTACTCGTACCTGCGGTATAAATACTGCATGCAAGAAATACTTACTACGCGGCTATAGTCGTGAAGTAGCAGACAGCAACTAGTAAGATTGTAATCATAATTTAAGCCCCCCTAATAAACATGATTAAACGTAAGCTTCGCTTATTGCACGCTCACGAAATCATAGTGCTGAACCAATTAAAGAAATAAATGCCAACTGTACAATACAAAGTACTATAGTTTATCAGTTTTCGTAAAACTTTGGAAATAAGTATGTATTTTTATATTGGTTTTTAAAATACACGTAGGTAGGTATTACATTGACTTATTTTGTGTAATTATTGGCAAATTTTACCTCTTTGACTTAGTACCTTTGCCTCCTCGACCACAATGGCGGAGGCAAAATTTTGCCATTAATGACCTTTGTTGATTTCCTGTAAAAAATATATCCCGCTTTTTTATTCATTCAGATTCATATCAATTTACTCGTGAAGAAGTAATACTGACATAATATAGTGGAACCTTAGAATTACTCGTTCATTAAACGCAGCGACTTGTGCACAAACATTGTATTAATATTCAAATTAAATGACTGACTTGTCAACGCTTGCCACCCCATATAAAGTAACAAAATTACTCCGCTTTGGTATCACACCTTAGAACACTACTATTTGTTCTTGCACGTGCCATGATACGATAATTTTAATTATAATTGCTGTAGGTGACTAGAAGCCCGCCGCGTATTTTCCCCAATTTGATTATTTAGCCGTAGATACAAAAAAATATTTTACATTATAACCACCTCCTGCTGACTGCCTCTATGGCGCGCTCGGATAAACAAAGTCAATAGCACTTTACTATTTTAAGTATATGTATTAGATTATTAGTAGCCCGGAGTATACTGACTAACATTGTTAATGACAAAACGTTGGAGTATTTCATAAATCTGCAGGCGTAAAATTATGTATTTATATTAGGTAAATATTCAGTAAAATTGTACGTGGAGACTGGATGTGACAGATGATAAGTAGTAAATACATTTAATTTTTACATGATGCACGCTGAAAGTTGATTTCGACATCCTTTAAATACTAATTAACAAAAGACTCCACTACTCACTATTATACTGAGGCTTTGCTCATATTGAAATTTTATATTATATATCTTGGGTATCATTGTAATGTGTATAAAGCAGGTTCCAAAAAGTTAACCAAGAATACCAATATAGTAGTGCAATCAATTCGATACCAAAAGTATATTCTGTGATTTTAGCTAATGTAAAACTCACATAATACTCGAACAGTGTGCCCTTAGTAATCTCTGTGAATAGATTTGAATTGATATCTGTCGTCGTCAATGCAGTGGAATAGATAATGACAAACGTTGTGTACTTTAATTTTACTCTAATTTACTAACACCTACTGTTATCAAACTTGATTTACTTTACAACTAAAGTCAACGATTTTAACTTTAGGTTTATGTTTAAATAGCGATTTCAAAATAACCAATTTTTTTGCTTTTTTTGTAATTTTATTATAACTACAAAAAAATACAAAAATTTTAAGTAACGTAAGTACAAAGAACTTAGCAATTATATTTTCTGATAATTATATAAGAATGATCAAGGCGTTTTCTTTTTGTAGTTGAAAGAGTAGATGATGTCGCGAAATTGTTTTCTGGTATTTAATTCTATTTTTATAATCTATCTCTTATCAATTAATAGGTTAGTACCTAGGCTGTTAATAGATAAGTGAAGAACGCGGCTTGAAATTTAAAAGGCTTACCCTAGTTTTGACGTGAAAGCTTTCGATCTGCTAGTCATTAAGCAAGCATGTAGGTACCTACGTTATTAATTGGTTGAATAATAATAATCACTAGGCACTATGTTTAAGGAAAACAATAAAAATAAACCAAATACATACATACACATTCAGTGACATTCAGACTTCTTAGAAACAAAACAATGAGAAGCCTATTCCTTATTGTCACCAACCCACGACGTAACATTCTTTTAAATATCAGTGCATTACTAAGCGCCATTATTTCAGTTATTATTCACGTTTATTTAAGTATTACATTTTAATAAATATAAATTCGTACAGTATAGTTAATAAACAGTAGGTCCGCGAGTACCTAATCTCTTGAAATACGACGGCAAGTCATTCATTTCTCTCGAACTGGTAATCCTGACCTCAGCGGCATGAATCACGCGACCTGATACTGCCGAGCCTCCTACCACTTAATAAACTGTGGACTTCAGACATTATGACAAATAAGTAATTAAATAAGTAATGACTGATGAAATCGTTTAATTGTTAATTAATTACTTCGACTAAGTAAGTAGGACTTATACATAAATCATTTTAACCATTTTAGAAATTTTTTTAGTACTTATCTCTAAATTCGGTTCCTGAATGTGATTACCAGGAGGTGATAACCTATCCTTTGAACTTTAAGTGGTTTGATAATGGGGATTAACTCCCGTTAATCATTTAACCCCGGTTTCTGAGTACATTACACAGGGAGTAGTTTATAGAGCGTCTTTTTTACATGAATTTTAACGCTATTGAATAGATAAACTACCGTTAAATTTACTTCAGGAACCGGGGGTAAGTGATTTTGATTTGATTTTGAGCAACATCCTTGCTTATAAACGTGCAACTTTACAAATAAACGAGCAAAAACCGCAACACTCCCAAATAAAATTAAATCTATGCATAATAAATATCATAATTTTACTCCAAGTCTTAAGTTTCAGTAGTACAAATGCACTACCACCGGCGCCAGACAGTTACACCATACACAGATTTCATCTCCACGTTATTTTGGCGGCAACAATACGTGACTCAGCCATATTCGGACGCTTTTATACTTTTTCAGCTCGCATTTTGCTTTTAAAAAACTTTATCGCTCAATATGGTAGCAGTAAAACTTCTATTGTGTTATAAGATGTTAAAATACAGATAAAATCGCGCCTTTTGTAGTTGTTATAATGTTTAAGGTGGTACGTATTTGTTTATAAATATGTCTTAATTTATTATTATGCCTAGTTACCTAGCGCTTCATTCTTTTTTTCATAAACTTCAGAAAAAACAAACTTTTTTTTAATTTGAAGAACAGCAAAGTGCCTGTCTAAAGTAGTTTAATTACAATTGCAATAAATAGACATAATATTTCGCAAAGGCGCTTTTCAAAATTCATTATTATTTTACATTGTCATGCATGTGACATGTGCTAAAATAAAACTCATGTAAAACATGACAGGGCTCTGACTGACTGCTGATTATCATGTCATTGTCCGAACTGCGGCTGCAGGCAAATAAGACAATGTAAGAATAAAACAAGGCTCATGTGACAGAACCAAATAATACTTTTATTTGGTTCTGTCACATGTCTCTCATATCTCATCCATCTTTAATATTTTTCAATTGTCCTATTCTCTTCGACTTTTAGCAATTTTTTACTTTGATAGGTAGTAGGGTAGAATACATCTTATAACGTTAAGTTGTTATTAGTAATTACACGTTAATCGTAACCGTTTCATCCTTTACCGTACCGTGCAGATCGTAGGGAAAAAAACTTGATTACATTTTTCTTGTGTAACATTTCATTTTCAACATTCCAATTTCGGTATTTTAATTACCGTGGGTATAAGGTAATACGGACCTTGGAACTTCATGAACTTTAACTCAACACATTAATAACATTCTTAACGTTACCCATTTCGCTGACCTGCAACACCAGATCGCTCGAATTGGCAAAAAGTAGGTAGGCCAAAAGGTCAAGTAGGTAACAAAAGATAAAAATAAATTGCATGAGTTGAACTTTGTTAAAATTAATTACGATACACCGTGACACAGACAATTTACGCCTAAAGCGCTTAACATCATACATGCTTCCATTTTAGGCGAGCGAGGAGACCGGTTGTGCCTTATACGGTCTGTTTTTTGGCTTTCGAAAACATTTGCGAGATATCACGGTCCCACATCGCACACTTAACGAAGTAGGTACCTACTCACTTTACATACCAACGCGATAGCCAAATGTTAAAACAATATTGATGTTACTAACTTCAGGGAGTTACATGATGTGTCAAGACACCTTATCTACGTTTTCATCTTTAATTTGTTCGCAGAAAGTGCTGTCTTCAAAAGTGGCAACGGAGCGTAGACAAGGTTTTCCAATTTAAAAACGAATTCTGTGCCTCGATAAAAAGGCGGATTCTTTTTAAGTACTTAAATCTGAGTAGAATCTTCTTTTCTCCATTACAGTTGCATGATTTTTGCTAAAGCTTACGATGCGGATTGTCGATTTTTAAATTAATCGTCATGACAGGTCTCTACCTACAATTTCAATGTAAACCTAAGAAAATAGCTAGAAAGTATTACTTAACTTAACCAAAAACAGAATAAAAACTAATATTAGTTAGTATTTATAAAGGTACGTATGTCATGATTAGTTAAGATAAGTACATTATTTTTTCTGTATCGAAAACTAATTTTTAAAATAAAAATCTAAAATAATTATTTAGGTATGTTTTGTTTATTTTTTTGGCTATGCTTGTAATTTATTATGAAACTTATTACAAAAACAATAGTGAGGTCTCTCATGCCATTCATTAGCAAACTTTTTAAATGTCTGCTGAGTGTGCATATTGTGCATACTGCGTTTTTTGCTATCCCGACTTTTCACTTTTCCCGCCCGGAAATGCCCGGAATCATGTAAAGATTACGTTTCGTTACGGTTTATAACACTACAGCATAGTGATACTTTGTTACAATTATAAATTTTGCTAATAAAACCGTAACTCAACCAACATTTGTTAAATTTGTTGTGTTATAAAACCTTTAAACTTCCATATAACAAATAAAAATGCATTTATTTCTAGATTTTACTTTACACATTAATTTCAATAATTTTATTATTATTTTTGACACCCTAAAAACTCGTTCCAATTTACGCAATTCTCCGTAAAAGTTTTGATAACGTGCTTGTCATTTATGAAATGTCACTAGTCAAATTGTCACACAAAACACAACGTCACCTCGGACTGAATTTATTAATATCGTCGAAATAGACATTAAATACATAAATGGCTTAACCGAAACTATGAGGTGACGTGGATCTCATAAGTAGCTAATTACTAATGCATTCCAATTTATAAATTACATACATAATTAAACGTTAATAATGGCTGGCGCTCCTTTGAAGTTGGGTTCTATATTATCGTTCTGTATAGTGTTATACGCGGTATACTACCGTAAGAATGATGTTGGAGATGTTCGTTTATCGCCGGTGAAGGAACATTTGTTGTTTTTGGAGAAAGAGAACAGAGTTGGAGCTGGAAATCTGCAGCCGAAAGTTGCACTCGGCTATGGCGCATGTCACGACCTATTTGTTAATGCAACCTTATTATTGGATCACAGAGAGTTGAAGGGAACCCCGCAACATTTCAACGAGATCGCGACTAAAGAGGAATTCCTCAAGAGTTTTGCGTATTTCTTCAAACATGGTGCCGCGGCCGAGTAAGTTATCTATAAGTAATAACATGTTATTAGTATAATTTATGGTTGACGTCCTCGAACTGATAAGGAAATAAGTGTAACTAAATATCAACCTAATGTTTTACAAGATAAAGGCTAATTTTATTTGTCATAATTTTTCTGTATAAATTCATGCCACTTTAAATAATGAACAATTTTATAATTCCAGACGATTCATGTCCAACTCGAAACTTTATGATGAGCTGATTGAACAAGCCTTGGAACTGTCAGACTCAAGATGGGCTATCGGTGGCAATGCCCCGTTGATGGCAAAGCGCTTTCATATGGAAGGCTGGAAAGTTCTATTTGCTGCAAAGATGAGCAAAAAACTAAAAGAGTACATTCCAAAAGAGATACAGATAGTTGGAGATGATGGTATTGAGGAAGTAAGGGACGATATTCATATGATACTGGAGTATAAAGCTGATGAGAAGTTTGGTGCGTTGAAAGCCCCGAGAGCTAATAGATACATAATGCACAATGATGAAAACAATCCTCTGCTCAGTTCCTTGGAGAAGTTTGGTGAACACTTGCCTGGATTCAATCCTAACCTTCTAGTCATTAGTGGACTGCAAATGATGGATAATTATCCATTCAAGGCTGAAGATGGCAGAGGTAAGGAATTTATGGTTATTCATAATTTTGTAACCAGTACTGAAATAGGTATTAAATACCCAGTCAAAAGTTTAATGTCTTTGTTGGATTGAATTGATTGGATTTGAAACACAATAAATTGACATCATGCCCTGAAAGGAATAATTTAAATATTTATGTAATGGTGGCCTTGAGGGGAGTGAGAAATAGTTGTTTAATAATATTTTTGACTGTATTTTGTTTCCTTATCGAACTGTGATCATGTATATGTATTAGGTATATTTAGTATATAAGTATTATTATCTTGAAGTAACATAATATTTTACAAAACAAAGATAAGAAACGTGGTTTAGCACATATAAATCTAAAATGTAATAATAATATTCTTATTTCAGATCTGAGAGCTGAAAGACTGGATCTAGTTAAGAAACAAATTTTATCTCAGCCAATGTCTACTTTAGCTCATTTTGAAATGGCCAGCTATGTCGATCTGGAACTCCTGAAACATCTAACAACAAAAGTCTTGCCATTTGTAGACTCAGTAGGTATGAATGAACAAGAATTAACTAATTTATACAGTGTCCTAGAACATGGGGAAGTCAGTGTTGTTGCTGATTCTAACCCAAGAATAGCGACCGCCTTGGACCAGATGCGAAAAACATTTTTGCTGATCAGACGCCAAAACGAACAATACAAAAGCAGCAGAAAACTAACTCGCATTCATGTCCACACATTGGCTTACCAAGCTATAATGACAGTGAAGCAATCTAACTGGAAAAGGACTGAAGCCGCTGCGGCTAAAGCATCTTTGACTGCACATAGATATGTGTGCAATAGCCATGTTATTGCCTTAGACAAGAGTAAGCTCTTATTAGACGACAGTTTTTCTACAACCACAGATAATGATAATACTAGCAGGGTTTTCTTTGAACCCTCAAAGCCAGTCTCCTGTTGGGAAGAGAAAATTGGAGATGAAGAAGTAGAAATTTGTGTAGCGCCAGTACTTATATGCACTGAAGCACAACTCACGGCAGGGGCTGGAGATAATATATCTGCAGCAGGCCTGGTGTTGCAAGTCGAAAAATAGTCATTTTATCAAGATTTTTTTTATGATAATACTTTACTCATTCCAAACATAAACAGTAATTTAAGGTGCCTTTTCCTGAGACGAAAAATTTACCATTTGTAACTTGATATAAAATAATATCAGATATCATGTTACAGTAAAATATTAAAAGATATTTGTTTTTCAGGAAAAGCATCCTTAGGTGCCATTCATTCAGAATGTTCTCAGCTAGTGTTTAGACTTTTTAACATTTAATTATTATGACTAGTTATTTAATGGAAACAAATTATTTACAATTTACAAAATTTATTTTATAATTTATTCAGTGGGAAAGAGTACAAGAAGTTTGTGTATTTATTATATGTCTAAGAGTACTTAGTTTTGCAGTACCTAGCACATTATAAATAAGCAATTTACATTTAATAGTTACTTTGAAATAATGAACATTTAAGAACAAACTTTAGTTAACTACTGCAATTATATTCTATTTATTTATATTCCTGCAAAACTGAGTGAAATAAAAATATTTTATATTTCATGGTTTAATATTTCTCACAATAAATAATCAAGTTTTTAATGTTAAGAAAAAATATTATGATGTAATTTATAACATTCCTTAAATTGTGTATGGACAGAATTTGGTGTTACAATATTGTTGTTCGAATAAAAACATTTTATTTACAAAATGGTTTCATTTATCAAAGCTTATGTACATTTATTTACACAGGAGTTACAAACATCTAAATAACCAATTTAAAAATAAAATACACAAACATTAAAACTAGAGGAATCCTTTAAACATAGTATAATATATTATACTTTTAAATACTACTACAACAAGAATTTATCCTAGTATTGGCAGATTCTTACATGCAAGGTCTTACAATATGTATAACTAATAGCAAGTACTAACAAAATACTTTAAAAACAACACATAAAATACAGATTGTATCTAAAAACATTATTTCATAGTCTATGATTTCCAGAATGAAAACCAGAGATAGCAAACAACTATAGTTAGGAAACTCATTAATGCAAAGGCAAAGAAAATATACCTTTGCTTTTGCAACACTCTGAATTATTACAGATTTAACATTTCATAACATACATTGTATAAATTTTCTTCCATTTGTAAAATTCAACTGAGTTATGAGTGGAGTCCCAATTTGTTTTCTATTCTTGTACAGAACAAAAACAACTGAGGTATATTGTAGGTTTTGATACCATCTGGTAAAGTTATTTTATATAATGAGATACCTCATTTACAATAAAAAACTTACACTATAGTCTAACAACTTATTAGAGAGCTTTGTATGCAATGTTCACTGTCATTGGAGGTATACAAAATACCAAATTTAGAACATTAATGACCTGACACTTATGTAGCTATTAGTAGTATGTATAATATAGCTAATTAATGTTGTAAATACACAGAATTCTTAATCATATTATAGATGAATTGTGCATGCTAAAGCTCTACTAAGTTGTCAAACTTTAAATACAATTTATCAACAATTTTAGTTGTCTAAGATACTGGTTGAAATAGTTTTTTCTTATTTTATACTGTAAATTAATCAAAGAGATTATTGCATACAGGCAGAGAGAATAACACTTAGTAAAATTTGTAATTAAACATCAGACTTGTGGTATATGGATGACATAAAAGTTATTACATACTAATCAAACAGTATTATTATTTAAATTAAACTAATGGATAGTTAATTACATGGTATTAGTTCCTTTTAAATATGAGTTAACTTGCATTATTAAAAAATACCCTATTTTTGATTCCATACTGGGTGCTTATGTAGTCTTAAACAATAATCTTAATATCAGTCTTAATGATTTTAGAATTTAATAACAAACATTACTCAGCATTTTCATCAAATCTTATTTTTTTATTTTTAGGCTGTCCAGTTGCTCTGTATGGGTCATAGAGACCACTCTTGATAAACCTCTTTGCTGCTTCCACATCAACCGTAGGCCTTTTATCCCGGTCTTTGATTTCTTGCCATTTCTTCATCACAACTTTGATTCTTTGCAGATCATCTTTGATTGGATGTTTCGTTGGGTCCACTCCTTCTATTCTCATGTTAATCCATTGCAGGCAATTCATACTGAAGGCCAAGAACAAATCTAATTCAATTTGTGCCGGTAGCGTCAGTTTATCGTACTGTTCCTTTAGCGGCAATAATTGGTCCAGTACTTGTTGAACTTCCTGTAATCCCTCTTTCAAACTCTCACAGTTGGAAACGAACTCTTTATCTTTCGATAACTCCCCGTATTTGAGCTCCCAATCCATGTTTGTCACTGTAGTTATATGAATACTGATATATAAATGATAATAAACTGCCGTACTCGACTGTATGGATAGCGAAGCACCACGTTTTGTGTAATCTAATTTATAACCTGACCCTGAATGCAAATAAATTGAAAAATGACAGTTTAGTTAAAGTGACAGCTGACAGAAACTGACAGCCGACGCCACAGATTAAATAGGGTTGTTTATTAGGGTTACCATTCACTCCAGTTCCTAGGTAGGTTTGTCTATGAATAATAGCAGATTTCAGAATAAAATATTTTTGTAACTGTTAGATACGCAGAACAATCACATTACAGGGCCCATGCTACAACAAATTGAAAAAAACAAACAATAGATTCTAACTAAATATACGTTCTGGTTTTCAAAGTAAAAAACAACTAACTAGCGACTACTAAAATAATATCGAAACTCATTTTGTTATGAGTGATCTTGGCAGCCAAAAGTCCATTGTTAACTTCACGTTAACTTAGTGGCCCCTATGGGAAAAAATCGTAATATTATTAAATGTAAGTCAAATCAACGAGTTGCATGCCACTTAGTTAATGTTTTGAATGTAATAAGGGAATAATCATTTAGAAAGTGAGGGATAAAATAAAATAAATCATTTAATTAGGTACAATTATTTATTTCTGAAACACAATATTAATTTGTTAGTAATCATGTACTTTAACATTGTAATCTAGTATTGGATGTTTAATACATTGAAAACGATTCATTATGGTCCTAAAGCTAATAAATTGATGAAATAAAATGTAAAGCCTACCATCAATCATCTAAGTACTCGAAAGGTTCCGGGGGCTCGGGCTCCTTCTCCTCCTCGGTCTTCGGGCCGAAGGCAGCCACAGGCTCAACAAGAACTTGCTCACCATCACCAGAGTGGTTCAACATCACAATTCCACCGATAGTCACGTCCTTCAATGGCGTGTATCCTGATCCGTCTACAACCGAGAGGTTCTTCAACTGCTGCCTCATCACTCTGGCAGGGTTGTTCAATATTTCAAATGTTGGCTCAGGTTCCTTCTTCTCTTTAGTTTCTTTCTCTTCAGTGGCTCCTTCCTTCTCTTCCTTTTTGACCTCCTTCGATGGGCCAGCTGCAGCAGCGTCCTTATCAGACTTGCCGTGAACCGTAATGTTAGGGTTCGGGGACTTGGAAGGCTTCTTTTCTTCTTCGTCGACATCCATCTTGGATGTTGAAGAAGATGTCATGCTACTAGCGGAACCTTCAGTTCCATGCGCTCGCCTGCGAGCTTTAGCTGCAGCAATACTCAGGACAGCGGTGGTGACTCTTTCCCTCTCCTCACGTTTCTTTTCTTCCAGTGGTGCAGGATATGCGTAAAGAGATGGTTTTGAGTTAGACTTCAGGTCCAACTGAGGCATCTTTAAATCAGAGTTGAGTGCAATCAGGCAAGTTGGCGTGAAAGCTAGAGAGAGGCAATGCGCCAGAGGGAACCAGTACCAATATTGGGTAAATACCAGCATGCCGACAACAGCAAGCATGTTCATGTGACCTGTCCTGTTCTGTAGAGACACAGTGACGTTGCGACCGCCCGCATCGATGATACCCTGAGCCAAGATAGCGCCGAACTTAGCCATCACATCCTCATGTTTGTTGGAGATAACTTGTGCGTAGAGCTGACGGAAATATGTGACTTTGGGGCATAAAACCTCAGTTTGTTGGATAAGAATCATTGAGGAGGCGATCAAGGCGCCTTGCCTTACAAAGTTGACAGGGTCAAACTTGACCATGGGCTCCAAAAGGCCGATAGCTTCGCGGTTTCCAGTTCCGGCACACGCAATACCTAGAGCCATAGCAGCACCGTAGCGCACATGAGGATTGTACGATTCAGCCAGTAGTGAGACGACTGAAGGGCATTGTTCAGGTGTCCTGAATAACAAGAAGCCTAGAGCTGTAACCGCGGCGCGACGTACATCGTCATTGACATCGGAAACGGCGACGTGCAGGAGCGTTCTGATGGAATCATTGTTTCCGGTGCCGCAATAAGCAGTAGCGATAGTGTAGCAGCCAGCGCGACGCAACAGAGGATCCTTGTCACGCAATAGTTGTTGAACCAGAGCATCAGCTTCTTCAAGACGCCCGTACATGGTAAAAGCAATACCGACGGCCAAACCTCTCAGAATTTTCTCGTGCTGGGTTTCTTGAGCATAAGCAACCATGTCTTCAATAGCAGCCGCATGCCTAGAGCCTAACATGACCATTCCCATGGCAATACCAGCAGCTTCACCAGTCACAGCATCATCTTGGTAGAGGTTGAATTTCAGTTGTTCATAAACATCTTGCCTGTGAGTGCCCATGGCAGCCAAACCAAGGCCAAGGCAGCCTCCATGGCGTACCATTTCATTTTGAGCATCTTTTAGTTGAGTTAAAAGATAGTCAATGATATTAGCACCGTGGTTGGCGTGAATCAAACCTAGGGCGTAAAGTCCACCACCCTCAGAATATCCAGAAGATGGTCCTGCTTCCTTGGGTAAATATGATTGCATAAGAGCTAATGATTCATTCTCATGACCTCTATGGATGACACCTAGAGAGGCTGTTACTGTCAATTTAGCCCAGTTTGTTGCTCTTGCAAGCCATTCCAGGTTATCCCTTAAGAACTGATCACTGGTAGTTCCTGAGTGCATGAAAGCATTGGCTATGACAGTAGCTGTGTGACAAATGGACACCCTGATGGCATCCTTGGTGTTCTTGAGGATAAGTAAGTCAGCATGGTTTGACCTAATAAGGAACTGTAGTTGTAAACCTATAGACACATCACCTCCTAAGATAGAAATTAACTTTTCCACTCTCCTCTGGTGTTCTTTCTCTTCATCATTCAGACTTTCTATATCTCTCTCTGGCTTTTTAACCTCCTCAGCAGGTTGGTCTACCTCCATGGAAGCTTCTGGGAATGGTCCTCCTTGTGGTTGAGGTTTTCCACCTAATGCACCAGGAATAGGGGCTGTACTCCTTAGGGCTTGGAGAACCCTACCAAGGAACTGTTGTGTGGCGGAATCATACAAGTCAAAGCCTATCTGATAAGCCATAAGGACTGATTCTTGGGGTCCATGTGTAAGTTTGTCAAGGATTTCTGCTACTGAGAGGGGATCTTCAAGGAAGATGAGACACTGGCACATGTTGACATAGTCAGGGATGTTGAGACCTCTGTAAAGACCCACCAGGGAGCGGAGTACTGTGCTACGGAAGCCCCTGTTCTGGAGCAGACTCATAGCCACGGTGAAGGCATACTGAAGCATACCTGTAATCAAAGACATGATTTGTTAGTTGACATAATAGTTTAGAGCTTTTTAGTTAGTTGTTTGGTAAAACTTGTAAATGACAATATTTAGCTCTGAAATAATCTCTAAAAAAATCTTTTTACAATAAAATGAAGGAATATATCTTTAGTTCTTATATGAACTTTGAGGTACTGACAATGGTAATCAATAAGTCATAGAATAGCTTCTAAGATATGTCATGATATGCCAAATTTTAATAGTAAGAAAGCTCCTCACCAATATTTTTATATAGATCATTCTTTGCATTCATATAACATGAAACATGTAACCAAGTTGATAAACAATGAGCATGAGTTAGTTAGAAAACCTGTAAGTTGTTTATTTCTCTATTTTGTTTACATTTAGCTTTCTTACTATTAACATTTATGTTTATTTAGACAGTGTTGGAGGAATACAAAACAATGGTCTCTATTTCAATCAACAAAGGATCATGACTAATGACTTTTTGATACATTTTCTTGTATGATCTTTATATTCTATCAAGTCATTATGATGTTGCATCAATTTTAGGCAGTTTTGGTGTTAAACTTTTATATTGATGATGACACTTACCAGCAACATCATCAGATTTCATGATGGACTCCTCAAATATGTCCATCCGGCGGGTCTCCAGCGCCAATCCGAGCGCCTGCCTGTATTGTCCATCTTCAAGACATCTCTGGAACATCCGGTTCACGATCGCCTCCAAACGGGGATCGATAACCTCCGCCGAGCTGTCAACGAACAAAGCCTTCCTCTTCTGGGTGTAGAAATCAATTGCCTTGGCAATCGTCGTATCGACATACTCATTTCTGGCGTTAACATCGAATAGGTCACCAGCTCCCAACGCATACGTCAACGAATCTTCAAAGGCTCCTAAATGATAGTATACCTTACTCGCCACCAAGGCGGCTAGTTGATGCTGTGAAAACACTTTATCTTCGTGAAGGATCTCAATCTTCTCAATGGACTCCGATATTTCAGGCCAAAATTCATCGACTATGTTGTCCAACCTCTTCAATGCGAACTCTTTGACTTCGGACATTGGCTCGTCGAGCAGGGATATAATCCCCGCCGCTGATGTGATATTCATTTTGCTTCACGGTTAATATACCATACAACCTGATAAAACTAACTTCTACAGACACTTCTTTCTTATTAATCGGCAATTTCTCAAACGAGCACAAAATAATACGATGATTTGACAAATTTCTTTATACCATAAACTAAAGACAAAGCTGATGTTGCCGTGTTGAAGTTTAATTTAAATAAAAATTAAAGGAAAACAATTAACTTTTTTGTTCAAACATAAGTCAACAAAAGTTTATATACTGTCACATTTAAGATTTGAACAACAAACAAAAAATACTTCTTATTTGGTTCATAAATTTGTAGAATTTAATTAATGAAGAATTTATTTACAGCAACATTTTTTTATCCTTTGTTGTTAGACCATAGACATGGAATGGGGCGTTTTGAAACACAAATTATTAAAAGCAAAATATGATTTGTTCGAATAAGAAATCTACTTTGATGACGAATTAATTTTGATTAACCATTTTATTAAAATTTTATATAGTTACTTGTTAATAGTTTTATTTGTTTTTAATTAAATGATGATTACAGACAGTTTCAAGTTATCTAAAATGGGATATTTATTTTTCCAATGTGCACTTTTTGAACGTGCTGGACTGTGATATTTGTGAGTTGTCAATTTTCTGTCAGTGAGACAGTCACATTCCTACGTAGTACGAACGAAACATCTGTGTAGTTACGCTCCCAGCGAATAACGCAATAATTAAACAAAATGTTAGACTTATTCAGCATTTTCAGTAAGGGAGGTATAGTGCTGTGGTGCTTTCAGAGCACGAGTGATATTTTTTCGCCATCTGTTAACGCTTTAATTCGCAGTGTAATTTTACAAGTAAGTAATCAAGTTGGGAAGCCCCTGTAGTATTCTAGTATAATCTTATTAAGTATTCAGAACGTGGACAGTTTGTATTATGTTAAACTTTGTATTTTAAATTGCCACGAACCCGGAATTGGCGGAGTGTTTCAGTTGTTTGTAATAATGTCCTTGGCTTATTCTTATTGCGTTTTAATGTTATCGTAGTCCTTTGAACTTTATCTTGTACCCACCTTATAACTAAACATATGGAAGGAATAATTGCGACATCCTTTGTTACTATTAATATAAATATCTGCAGCATTTGTAATACATGTTGCATTACTTTTACCTTCATGTTTGACCCCACCACTGTTCTATGACTGAAAAGTATACTTATGGTGCAATACCATGTTATCTGGTTTACCTTACATAACTTGATTAGGACATTAGACTAGTTTTAATAACTACTATTAAGTCATGTTCTAAATTTGTAACCATAGATTCTTTTTTTTTTCAGGAGAGGTCAGGCAACAACACCTTTAATCATAATTCCTTAACACTACAATATAAACTCGACAATGAGTTTGAGCTGGTGTTTGTGGTTGCCTATCAGCGTATTCTGCAGTTATCTTATGTGGACAAGTTCCTCAATGATGTCCACTTGGAGTTTAGGGATAAGTACAAGAATGAGCTGCAAGGAGGTCGGCATATCATGGATTTCGACTTCAAGACCGCATTTGATGAGGTCCTGAGGAAGTGTGAGAACTGGGGTATGTAGATTTTATAATGATAAAACTAATAATAACTAATATTTTTTTATAATTTTTTCTGTTACAAGTAAGTCACAAGATAAGATTCCAAAATTAATGAGAACATTTGAAGACTCACAGAAGTCCTATAATAAATCTTACATTCAATCTAAATATCAGGATTAATTTCACAGTTACACAGTAATTGTTTACAGTTAAAAAATTATAAAGGTGCTGAATAAATGTCATAGGATGAAGTTGTGAATCATCTAAATTTAATTTATGTAGTAACAAAACCTTTGTTTAGGTTTAGTTACTACATTAGCGATTTAGTAAGTAACGATTAGATACGCAGTGGTTCCATGTAAAATACTGAAATTCAGCTGATATTCATCGTGAGACTGGAAGCCAACTCCAACATAGTTTGGAAGAAAGGCTAGGCCATGATGATGAGTAACTAAACCTTTGTCTGGTATCAAATCATCATGGTTCATAATTTTTTTTGTTACAGCTAAGTCGCAAGCTAAGATTCCAAAACAAATGAGAACATTTGAAGACTCACAGAAGTCTAAAAAGACTGTTGCTTCTATGATTGAGCGCAAGGGAGAAGAGAAAGGAAAGAAATCAGGTAAAAATAATTACTCTACTAATATTAAAACTAACAAGCAATTATAAATTAATCTATTTATGTTAAGACTAATAAGCAAGTCATAAACTTGCTTTTTAAATTAACTGCTAAAATTCTATCATTTACTTATGTTAAGAAATCAGGTAAAAATAATTACTCTACTAATATTTAAACTAACAAGCACATTGCACACATTTAGCAACTTTTAATTGATAGAATTTTAGTTATGAGCTCAAGGAAAACATTCCTTGAACTCATATATCATAAAATTCTATAAAAAATAAATTAATGATACTTCTAACGCTACCAACATTTGAGAGAAAACCCTTGCTCAACAGAGGGAATGACTTGTGTTTGACTGTAATTATTGTATTATTGTATTTTTTATAAAACCTGTGATTAAAATTTTCAGTAAAAATAGTTGAGAACAAGAGTCTGACCAATGGCAAGGTGGAGGAGTCTCCCGAGCCGGAGGATGACGTCATTGCCGCCAACAGAGCCAAGCTCGCTCAGAAACTTGCCTCCAAAGGCAAGAAGGAACCTAAGTAAGTGATCTCTCATATACATCTCTCTCTCTTCCATGCTATGAATTCCATATGGTAGTGCTCTGTCCTGGACATTGTCTTCGGAAACCTCACTCTCACTCATGTCTTTCTGCACTACAGTTTCCCATCTAGTTTTGGGCTGATCACTCATACGTCTAACAAAATTATTTGAAAGTAATCTCTGAATAAGGTTCACTATTGAATTATTTTCTTAATTAGCTAAATTCTCAGCATTTTAATTATTAATGCTTTATGAGTAATACATGCCCTCATAAGCAGAAAGATAGGATGTCCCAAACTGATTTAGACCTCTGACGACAGCAACAAAGGGTAGCTGTAATATTATAATGCAACAGGTCATTACAGGTCTTAAACACAATTTAATTTTCATTAAATGTTAGGATACCTTATTTATTGTTAACCTGTACAAATGGAATATTAATAAATTTTCCTGTTATTTATGTCAATGAAAATACCAGACAGGCCATGACAACAATTACATACATAAATTGCCTATTATTGTAGTAATTTCCACTGTCAACCATATTGCATCAATGCTTTCTGGAACAGTAATAAATGTAGAACACATCTGTTGAAAACTTCCTTAAATACATATTAATAACCTTTATACACAACTGTGTAGAGACTGTCTTTATGGCAAAACCATTCTCTACCAGTCTACCTTGAGGTAATGCAGAGACAAAATGATTTGCACTATTGTACTGGTGACAAATGTGAAAGTTTGCACAAATGGATATAAATACATTTTGAGGCAAAACTAAATAACAATAGTTTCAATTTTAATGTAATTAGGTATACTGATACGCTGATAGTTTTCCATTGCTTTATAGCCTCAGAATTATTTTTGCTATGGGAAATCTTATTACACAGATTAAGTTAAAAAAATTAAAACTAATTTACTATTTCATTATTTTGCTGTACAAGAAATCACCTAAAAGTCCATTTTTAAATCATTTTCTACCCTGTTAAGTCTTTCTTCAAGGCTGTAGTTAAACTATATCTATAGATAGAAACAAACTAACTGTAATTTCTCTGTTTTGTTGTCAGGAAATCACCTAAGAGTCCCAAGGTAGTGGACCGTGTGAAACAACCTCGCGTCTGGGAGCTGGGCGGTGGCTCCCGAGACCTGCCCTCGCTGGACTTCAGCACGGACAAGCCTGGAGACGCTGACAATAATGTCACACCTGATACTGAGGTATACTTTATAAAATTTTAGAATAGACCTCAATAGCTTGTTGGAAACGGCCAAGTTTATTATTAAAATACTGAGTGTACACATGTCACGGAACTTAGCCGTATTTTACTTTTGTAATGTAGTCTACATGACACACCATCTTTTGCTTTTGGTTTCAAAAGAATCATTTCAGCTACATGCACACTGCTTTTTAAAAGGTTTGCTAACTTTGGTGTCTAGTCTCTTTTCAACTGACAATTTTGAGGTGACTTTTGTTGATAACATAAAAACGTTAAAAACATTATTTCAGTTTAAAATTTCACTTAAGTTTAAGACTACAAATTAGGGGGTGTTTCATGTTACATTATCAATGTAAATAAATGTTATTGTAATACAGTTGGTGGGTAAAATGGCCGGCGCTATCCGTGACTTGGAGGTGGAGTCCGAGGAGAGTAGCAGCGAGGAGGAAGAGGAGTACAACGCGACCCCCAGCCCCAAGAAGAGTGGGGGCATGTTCAGCATATTCAAGGGTAAAATTTCTTTACATGTTATTTTTTAAGTGCATTACTGTCTTAGCTCTGTTGTGCTGGTGGGGTACTTCTGGGGGCAGATTTAGAATTAAAGGGGAAAGGGGGTTTTTTAAGGGGGCCTATGCAAGAAAAAGACTGCCCTTACTGATGATTGTCTGTTGTACCTCTTCTATGGTAACTCTGGCTTTGATATCCACTGCCTAGCAGACCCATATTATCTTTTCTTAAAAAAATAGTGCTTATTGAAATAGGGACAAACTTAGAGATAGATTTGTAACAACTCATCGAAATCGATTCCGATATAGTTATTGTAATAGCCTAGTGGCTATTACGATTACGATAATAATATTCACGTTTGGTGTAACATTTGTCTTGTAAATCCTTAGGTCTGGTGGGCTCGAAGGCGTTATCTGAAGAGACCATGCGTCCCGTACTGGACAAGTTACGTGACCATCTGATCGGCAAGAACGTCGCCGCAGACATCGCCAACAAGCTCTGCGATTCTGTTTCTATCAAGTTGGAAGGAAAGGTATGAACCATTTATATTAATAGGTAAATATGTAGAAGATATTAGGAAGCATTGCAGACATCGGTCTCTGTTAACAATACCTGCCAATGATATATAGGAGCCAGTTTAGTAAACCTTGTCTATACAGTTTATAGTTTAATACTATACGCCGGTGCGTTTTGGCTTAGTTTAGAGGTTAATTTTAATGAAAATGTAGTCTCTGTTTGGTTCTTCAATATCCATGTTTATGAAAATCGGTTTAGCGATTTATCTGAGAAGGTGTAAAGTAACTGAAGGTCTATTGGTAATAACACCATGGAAATTTGTTTAGCACTTTTTGAGATTGTCAATTATACTCGGCGAAGGACATTTTTTTTCAAATTTGTAGTTTTAATCGACATTTTTGTGTCTTACAATGTATTAATTGTTACATTCCAGGTGCTAGGAACATTCGACAGTGTTGCCAAGACGGTGAAGGCGACGCTGACAGAGTCGCTGGTACAGATCTTGTCTCCGAAGCGCCGCGTGGACATCCTGCGTGACTGCATGCACGCCAAGCAGGAGGGACGACCTTACGTTATGGCTTTCTGTGGGGTATGTATTTGAAACAATACATTTATTTATCCATGTACTTATGATTTTGAAAATTACTCCTAGTTTGAAAGGTAGAGGTAATAAATAATAGGGTCGAAAGAAAACTTTTGGCTGATATTTTTTATTGTTAAGAGTGAATGATGAGTGAACTCTATGGGAAATTTGGTGAATCAGAGAGCATTATAAGGTTAAATAAATGATGTATTTTTACGGAGTACACAGTGTACACACCCGTACACGTTAAAGATCTGCTATACGACGATAATATGTATAAGCAATTTAGCTTGAATAGTATCTAACAATTAATATTTTAACACGGCAATTAATATTTTTGGCAAAGGCCACCCCGTTTTCCTTCCGAATTTGTCTGTACTGAGCCATATATCCTCCTGTCACATATGGTGTTAATAAAAAAAGCTAATAATATAACCATTGCCCGGGAAATTCCGAAAAACTGTGTTCAAATCACACATTATACTCTATATCTTGAATTTCCACTACAACAATAACAAAAAACTCATTTTTTCACAGGTGAACGGCGTAGGTAAGTCGACGAACCTGGCGAAGATCTGCTTCTGGTTGATAGAGAACGACATGTCGGTGCTCATCGCGGCCTGCGACACGTTCCGCGCCGGCGCCGTGGAGCAGCTGCGCACACACACTAGACACCTGAACGCGCTGCACCCGCCCACCAGACATGCGGGACGGAATATGGTGCATTTGTACGAGAAGGGTTATGGTATGTTTGTTGATATAACTTTTGCATGGTCATACTAGTGTCTAGGTGATTCAGGCTCCTCGAAGGTCTGTGAGATGACTTAGCAATAGTTAATCTTATTGATGATTACGGGATCAATTTTATATGTCATTAAAAGCCATATGATTATCGCTTGTGAGATGTTTTAAAGTTACATGATACAATTATAACATTTAAAACTATAAAAATATTGTTCAAAATTCGTCAGGAGTAATCGTCATTATGATTAATTTTGTGAAAACGGAAATATTAATACACTTTCGGAATAAAAATATGTTTCCTAGATAGATATTATAAAAAATACGAAGTTATGAATAACACTGATTAGATCTAGCACTAGCCTCTTATATACATAACAGTCAATTTCATATAACTATGATAAAGTTACATGTCCAAAACTCCACAATCCATTACAACAAATAGCTAAAAACACAGCAAAATACTAAAAATTTCCTTCATTTCACAGGCAAAGACGCAGCCGGCATCGCAATGGAAGCCATCCGCTACGCATCCGACTCCAAAATAGACGTGGTACTGATCGACACGGCCGGACGTATGCAGGACAACGAACCGCTCATGCGAGCTCTCGCCAAACTCATCAAGGTCAACGAACCCGACATGGTACTATTCGTAGGAGAAGCTCTCGTGGGCAACGAGGCCGTGGACCAGTTGGTTAAGTTTAACCAAGCGTTGGCCGACCATAGTTCTTCAACTAACCCGCATGTGATCGATGGCATTGTTCTTACTAAGTTTGACACGATTGATGATAAGGTCGGAGCCGCGATATCAATGACTTATATTACTGGCCAGCCGATCGTGTTCGTAGGTACTGGACAGACGTATACTGATTTGAAAGCGTTGAACGCGAATGCTGTTGTTCATGCGTTGATGAAGTAAAAAGTTGTTAAGATTGTGTGCTATTTTTTCTAATTTTTATTTAAGATCTTTAGTATGTAATAATTATAAAGCCTTTTATTCAGATCGACTTAAAGTTAAACAATATTCTTATACAATACAAATTTTGTCTTTAGTTTATAGTGGTCATATATTGTTTCGTCTTTTGTAATTGTTGTGTAATATAATGCTGAATTGCTAAACGGGGTTTTAATGCGATGAGAATTTTGGGTTACAATACCTTATTAGTTGCCCTACGCGTCGATCATGTTACACTGATCATAGTCACGAACTGAAAGTGGATAGAAGAAAGCAAAAATAATAATTCTATAGAAATTTCGGGAAACAAATAAGGTATCATAACTATAAATTCTCATCGGGTTTAAGACCCGTTAAACAGTATAGTATTACGTGTACAAACCGCGATAATTTATAAACTTTAATTGTTGTGTAATGGCGAAAAAATCATGGTATATATTAAGGGCAAAGCCACAATACTGCGTTGCATTGACGCGTCGCAAAAACAAAGTCGCACGGTAATACAAGATTCATAGACAAGCGCCGTAATGCGTCATTTCAGTGTTGTGGCATAGCCCTTACTGTTTCATTTTTGGTAGCCTCAAGCTAGTTTTATTAGTTGTAAATGCGTATTTTTTTTATTCGAGATAATAATATAATTAGTAGTTCAGCTAGTTATATAAAATAAGATACTAATAATGGTTTAATATCTGTTAATTGTGGTGAAATAGCACACAATCCACTCAACAAATATTGTGTCCAGCGAAATTTGAGGCAAGTTAGATTTTTTATTATAGCCGTTCTCCCATCTGTCTCGAAAACAAAACAAATATGGGTTTTTAGTTCATTTGTATAAGCTTATGACTATAATCATGAAAAAAATATTTTATTTTATTTTATACACAAAAACACAGTCACACATAATATATAAAACCACAATTTTAAAATATTTTTTTAACTACCAATTTTATTAAAAATTAAAAATAACAAAGATGAGGGTATGAAAATGTAATGTATACTTTTTTGTACTCATGACTGAAACATCTAAACCTTATCGGAAGGGTAAATTTATTCCAATTTATTTTGTTTATCTCAAAGTTTGCTGGACATTCCTAAGTACTACTATAACGCTCCATTCATATTTACAGACACTGTGAAAGACAGATGTAACATACACAGACAAACTGCAAATAAAACTATTCAGTAGTTCCTCGACAAATATCCAATAGTTACTCGAGAACTCTTCGATAGTCACTCACCAAGTGTTTATTTCTTAGTTAGTTTCCTAGTTCAGTGTTAATTTCTAGTAAACCCGCTAGAAAGTCGATAGTTATTTGATAGCTACTTGATAATTGTTTAATAGCTACTCGATAGTCATATAGCTATTCGATAGTCAATCAGTATTTACTCGATAGTCAGTTGTCGTGTGTATATAATGTCTGTAAATATGAACGAAGCAGATATTTTTGTTATAATTAATTAATTTCTCTTGCGCTATATTATAGAGGTTATTTACCTAAAAGGTTATGTTCACAAAATAAATGTTTTATTTTCATATAATTTTGTTTTAATTCGGGTTGTGTTACAGGGATTTGGTGGGTACTGGCGCGTATTTGTTGTATCAAAATTATTGTAATTGTTTTTTCAAAATTAAATTGTTTTTGTGTTTTCCGAAATTTATTTGTTTTTTTTTTCGCTACATCTTCGAATCAACCAATACATTAACCTTGGTAATTTTAATGCTATTTGATAACTAATATGTGTACAAAATTACGGAGTTTTTGACTTTAATATTGATAATATTATTGAAAGATATTCCTTACATTATCTGTAAAAAAGTCAAAATGTAGTCATTTTGACTATGTACATGATAAAGTATTCTATAAACGCACAGATTTGACGTCACAATGCGTAACTAATTCGAACATTATTTTGAAACTAAATATTCGCCAGTGAACACCGTAAAATTGTTTATTTTCTTAATCTAAGATATATAACATAGCTTTACTATATGTCATATTACCATAATAATTTTCTATAAGTGATACTGAAAATGTTTATGTACATAATCGTATTTATATTATCATTTCAAAGTAAATTTAATGTAGGTTTAAATCATCGACATACTATCAATAATTTGCACGGCTATTTACTATCACTTCTATAAATACCTAGACTCGTTATATACAACCTTATTTAAAGGAATACTCATAATATATCAATAGCTCTCTTAAAACTAAGTTTAATGTTCGTTGCTGCGGTTGTCAGAGAAATAAAAAATACCATAGTCCTGGGTTATTTCTTAACTAAGGAGGTAGGAGAGGATTGCGTATGACGCAGAAAAGTCACCAGTAGGGAGATTTTCTGCCAACAATAAATTACCTACCGACAGCTAGCTATAGATTTCGACAAATTTTGTATCAAAATCTGATCAGCACTTCTTACAGGTACCGTTGGAATATTTTTTTAGCACATTTTGAGTGAAAAATTCTAGATACTCCATAATATCGACTGTAGAAAATCGCGCTTCTATACCTCTGGTTACTGCGGCTGCTAACCTCTGTTAAAGGGTAACCCTACATTAGACTTAGATTTATAATTTAACAAAGTATGATATGTAATAACCAGGTTATAATCTTTTTCAAAATAATAGCTTAACTGCGCAGGCAAGTGATTACTAAAATTCAGCTTCCAAAATGTCGATTTAATTCTACAAAAAAGCATATAAAATGCACGCCATACAATCTGAAACTTTACATAAACTTGGTATTATTTTTATCTTATTCCTATACGTAGTAATAATGGAGTAAATATGTAATAATAGCATTAATTTTGAGTGCCTTGTATTGCTTACATAGACGGACATTTTGAAATGTATTGTCAGTGTAGCTTTTAACACATCACTGCCCTGCCTTATTGGGTGAATATACCGATATGTTACAAATTATTCGTTTTGAAAGGAATTTATTTTCGATATATAGACTTCAATATGAGGGAAGGGACTTTAAAAAATATTTCTTGGTTAATAAATTACGGGTGTAATGCGAAAGATTGAATAAGACTCGTTTTAGTTGTCATTTTTTTTGTAGAATTTTGGAATGTTTCTTGAAGTCCCTTTTTTCTTGTTGATGGTATATAAAATATTAAAAATATAGCAGTTTTCATTAACAATGGAATGCCCTGTGCAGATATTTATAATTATGAATACAGAAGTTTTAAATATTTGAATAAAAATATAAATTTAAAATTGATTTTTATTTAAACCTGTATCAATAATATCTACTATTTTCTATTGGAAATACCTACACAGAATTATTTTTTGTAACCTGTAAATCATGCCTGCCGAGTCTCTGGTAGGTTGTTGGACTATACGTACAGCTATACTTACACCTATATCTAACGGTCGCATTCTAACTGACCATGTAACAATAGTATTAAAAAATTAACAAATAGCCACATAATAATTACTGACCTTTTAATAAACAGCATCCTTATTAGCACAAATAATTACTGTGCGTGGTTTTTTGGTACAATTCATTCAATGTGCCGGTGTTGTATCGCTAGTACGGCAAGATGGGGCGCGCCTATGATTATGTGAAGCGGCAAATAGTGGATTTTAGGCTGGACATGTGTTGCTGGGTGGCGCCAGTGAAAGTCGGCTTACTTATTACTGGTTATTTGAATATTATTTTGGCGGTGAGTACTTTTTTAATTGTAGCAAAATGTTCAGAGATGATAACTTTGACTGGTCTGATTACGAGTAGCAGGTTCGCTTCCTGGACCTGAAAATTGAGTACCTATGTGTTTCTTCATCCAAGACAGCATTTTCTTATTTGTAGTAATAATGGCTTTCTGTGTGTTTGAGCTTCTCACTGGTACTATTAAGTCGGCCAGGTTCGAATTTCGGGTCGGACCAGAAAGTAATTGTCACTCGGTTTTTCTGGCAATACATTCCTCCGGTTTTAGGTCTCTTCCATGGGATTAACTTAAAACCGTTGATACTGTGTCTTAACTCTCCCGAGTGACCTTGTATCAATCTACCGGTTCACTGAGCTATGAGAATAGAGTGCCCTTGTGTATTCTTAACTAACATTAAACTCTCTTAATTGGTTAGTTTCAATGAACCTGTACCTATGTAATAACGATCCTATTACTAATTCATAAATGCATTTTCAGATGATATCAATACTAGGTCTATCAGACGACAGTTTCGCCCCAGTATTAGCGCAAGTCCAGGATGCGATCCTGGGCGACAACGCGAAGAAGCCGCTGCCAATCCTCGCCTACTCCGCCGAGCTGACAGCCAATGTTATCCTATTAGCCGCTTTATATCGGGTAAATAGCGGACATACAATTTTTTTATAAAATTATTTTTTTTGGGAATGCAATCGGTCGCTCTGCTTGGATACAATCTCCTCGCGGAATGTAGGGGAGGCCAGGCCTTGAGTCTACCGTGCTCAGTGCTGGCCAAATGCAGCATAAGGACCTAATAACTTACTTAATCATTAGACTGTTGCATTTAAAACAAACTTGTGTCACGGGGACTTTTATAAACAACACCAAAAACATTTTTTTCCATCAATAGAGAATCAAATCCACTACTCCCTCGTGCTATGGTAACCTTGGCCACGCCAATTAATAACTAGCTAGCAACTGCTAGCCGCCACGTCTAATTTTATACATTCCAGGAAATAACCTATCACCACACCAAATTCCATCGCGAACTATTCATCCATTTCACTATAGACTGCCTCCGTGGCGCAGTGGTTAGGGTCGCCAAGCCGTGGGTTCGATTCCCACACGGAACAATTATTTGTGCGATCGACATATAATTGTTTCAGATCAGGTTGTCCTTTGAGTCTGTTGTTTGTATGTTTGAAAAAGTCCCCGCGATACAAGAGTAAATTTTAGTAAGTATGGGAGTTTTTATATAATGACATTTTTTATAGTTAATTTAAGTTAAATAGAGTATAATTACTTATTTACCTTTATTTTCTGTTAATAGAAAGACATTCCGTTGCTGCGTTTCTACCAGCGGTACTGTATAGCTGCGGTGATTACTTCAGTGCTCGTCTACTCTATGGTCATAGCGGCTATTGGGATCATCACCGGCTTTATACTAGTCATGAGCATAGGTTCGTATCCTTAGTAACTACATGATTATTTAATAACACAGAAACAATGTCTTGCACAGATGGTACCTGATAGGTGGTTCACTACCAATATTAAACCTAAATGACTCGAAGAGCCCCATACATATCGGAATCGTGATTTCTGTTGTGAGCCTACACACTCAACTTACTAAATATTATAAGCTAGGGGCCCCAGAAAGTATATACATACCTCTTTTCTTGACATCTTTTCAAGGAGGTAGAACTTTCCTTCTCGTTAATCGCATATCACTAAGTACGTTTCTCAAACATTTGATTCGAAGATATTTACCTACCTATCTTTATTTGCTACACAGTATAATTTTGGAATGTTCGAAACTTAACATGCCTGAGGCTTTATTGACCCACATAATAATATGATGTCAGATTTACCTATTTAACTATGACCCTCTAAAAAATTTTCTCACGTTAAATTGAAAAAATACTAAAGTCGCCTTATTTTTTAGTACTCCAACTCTACGTACTAATACTCGTAAGAAGTATGATAGTAGAAATGAAGCTAGAAAAGAAAAACATAGAACTGCCAACTTTGGTGATGAGTTCATTGATCCACGAGGCTGCAGTCAAAGAGGTGAAGATAGACTCTGATGTCGAAGCACCTTCGGATTCCGACAATGACGATGAGAAAGTGGAGAAGAAAGCAAAACTTGAAACTGTGAACGAACACCCTAAAGAGGAATCGAGTGATGAAGAAGTGAAAGAAAAGAAGTAGTTCGTGTATTATTTTTTTTGTTCATTTATTTTGTATATAAGATATTGTTGGTGATTGTGTATTTATATGTTTTTTGAGAGACGAGATAAAAATTGTGACGAAATATATGACATAAATATTGCATTAAACTTAAAATTTCTATCTAGGGGCAGCATAGTGTCAGTCAAACTATTCTGCCAGTTAAAGGTATTGTAGTCCGGTCAAATTAGACCAAAAAATCAGTAAACCCACGACAAATTCAGGGGAAGCTGAAAATTCTTAAAATTGTTTAAATTATAATTATAAACATTGTCTTAAAAGTCCCAACCGATCCCATGTAAGGAAAAAATTTTAGCGGGGTAATAAGGTCCAAAAAAGGAGTTTTTCGCGATTTTCTTGAAAACGGTAAGTTTTATCGCAAAATTACCCCAGACATAATTTGTAGATCAGGGAATTTCCTATAAAAAAGGTATCAATAATTTTTTCCCTAAAAGCCACCGCTTCTGAGATATAACGATGCAAAAAATTGCGAGCGTCATAATACACTCATACACTACTTCAACTTGCTTTAGCAATTATAATATTAAAAGAAGTTGAAATCGATGACATCATGGATGCTGATTTAATAATTAATATCGAAAATATAGTAGATAATTTTTTTTCATAGAATGATATTGAAAATGATGAAATATCTGGAGCTTTACTTAATAAACTGAATCAAAAACTTAAGGATTATGAGGAACGAGGACCAACAGCGAAACTTTGGATTCAATATTTTTATATGGTTTCAATTCTTAAAGAGTTTTTAAGAGCTGAACGTATGGGGGATTGGAAAGCTCATTTAAACTGCGTCAAAGAAATGCTTCCTTACTTTCACGCGTCTGGACATTTTCCGTATGCTAAGTCTGCACACCTATACTTGCAGGATATGCTACAATTAGAGAATTTCATAGATCCTGAAGTCTATAAAAAAATTTCAGAAGGATTCTTCACTGTGAGACGTTCAGACAAATTAAGCTGTGGCACTTCAACGGACATGGTAATTGAGCAGTCTATGATGAAAGCTATGAAGACAGATGGAGGTATTGCTCGAGGAAGAAGCACAAAACAGAGTGTCATAAGTAAATGGGTTTATAGTACAGCAATGAATACAGTTTGTGAAAAATTAGAAGATCTGGCTAATGTTAGGATGGATACGACCGAGCAGCATGTTGATGCAAGTGATTCACGAGTAAAAAAAGATGCTAAAGACTTACGAAAACTTTTGGAATGGTTCTCAATACATAATCCTTTTCCAGAGGTTTTGCATCGTTATATCTCAGAAGCGGTGGCTTTTAGGGAAAAAATTATTGATACCTTTTTTATAGGAAATTCCCTGATCTACAAATTATGTCTGGGGTAATTTTGCGATAAAACTTACCGTTTTCAAGAAAATCGCGAAAAACTCATTTTTTGGACCTTATTACCCCGCTAACATTTTTTCCTTACATGGGATCGGTTGGGACTTTTAAGACAATGTTTATAATTATAATTTAAACAATTTTAAGAATTTTCAGCTTCCCCTGAATTTGTCTTGGGTCAAATGTCTAAATTGACCGGAGTATTGTGGGTATACAAAAACAACTATTAAATTACTTCTAGTTGCTCTATTCGATACTTTTTCAGAAGTGGTGATACCGGTCTGAATCATCAAAATATAGGAATATAAACATTACAAGTGTATTGTTTCTGTTAAATCAAAAATAAAATACAAAAATAATTGTTTCAATTTCCATTTATTCCTTGTCAACATTAATTATACAGTATCAGACAAAAATACAATGTGTATTTCTATTATACTATTAGAACAAAACGGCGTAAGCGACAATTATAGGACGTTTTGGAATTAAAATATTATCTATCATAAAGAAATTTTCATCATCTGTCTTTATATAGAGAACTTAGCAAATTATAGAAAGCTGATGTGTTACATTCAGTTATTCCTGTTGGTTGTCAAATTGTTATGTTTTAAAGCTACAATTACACACACTCATACGGGTCGGTTCAATTCTAACGGAAAAGGTGTTGGGCGTATCTTAATTAGCATGGGTTTCGCACCTACGCATCATCAGTTGAGTTTGAACGGTCGAGTGTTTTTCTATACATTTGTCTGTTCCGACGTTAAGCGACTGATAATACGCGACGTTCGTTCCGACTGATATGAATGAACCGACTCGAAATGTCGTGCGTTCGTGCTAGTAATAATCGTGTGTAACTGTAGCTTATGTAAACGATACAAACGTATTATAACAATAGGAAAACATAGTTCCGTTATAAGTCAAACTTTTTCTAGAAATATTACCATTTATGGCACATTTTTTTTTACTGTTACTACATCTATAACATAGAAATACACAGCTTATAGTAAAAATATACTAATGTACTGTTAGTACAACACATTTGCGGACCCAGAAATTAAGTTAGGAGGAGGAGAAAGGTTTTGATGTTGAAGTCGAATTCTACCTTGGTTCCTATAGTTGTATAGAACACGCTTTTAACGGAGTGCCAATATTGACCTAACGCAAACTAGCGGAGGTACGGCGAAAATAGAATAAATCGATTTAATATGAACGGCATGCCAAAGATGGATTAGAGCGCAATGCGTCGTTAAGCTGCAACATTTTAATTCAAATGTCACAGGAGTTAATGTTTATTTTAAAGAGATTTTTGTTTAAACAAAAAGACAACTCCTGCATTAATTTATTTATCTCCCAACTCACTGGTAGTGGTGTGACGACCATTTTAACCACTGCGGAATACAGGCCGAAATTACTAACGCCCGCTGAGTATATTTAGCGGTAGTTTATCTATTCAATAGCGTTTTTTATATGAGTTTAAACGCTATTGAATAGATAGTGGGGTAAGTTTCTTCGCCGCGGCTGCACTGGTTTGCGTTGTGCCTTTAAAGATATAACACGGCGTCATTCTATTCCGTCATTGTTTCTCGTTCGCCACATTATATTCAGACATACATTAAATGGCGCATACTATACAATACATTTAAAACTATAATATCAACGAATGTACAACCGTGTGTTAAAAATAATATATTTAAGTAAATGATATAAGGATATTCATTTTGGACACTTTAGAGGTAGACAATGAGATCTTTTGGACACGATCGAGATAAAGAAACATATAAAGTCGAAATATTTTGCTGCCATTACATATTGTCGATGAAGTCCATAGATAATAACTGCAAACGTGTTACTTTACAGGATTGAACTTAGGTAGTTGTCTATGGCCATTATAATTTAATGATGTAATAATATTGTTTTTGCTAAATAGGTAAATAACCTAGATCTCTTTTAGCATTGTTTATTACTGTATTTTAATTAGGTATGTAGAATAATAGAAAACAAAAATACTTGTCTTTTTTAATTAAAAAGGCCAAAATGTCTGTTATTATATTATATTTGTTCTTCATCGGCGATATATAACGTAAAGCAGATTATTTGACACTTCTTTGAAAATTACGTAAGATCCCATCAAAATAAAAACTACGATAGTTTTTCGTAAACAGCTAACACATAGAATATCGCTGCTCAATTTAAAGTGTATTACCATAAATTATTCGTACACACTTAATTTTTAAATAGACATCAAACATTTGACATTTATTTTTTTATATTATTTATGTATTTTGGCATCACTACTTATTATATTGAATGAATAAACATGTAATCAATTTTGGGGAAAAGCAAGTTGAAAGAATTATTTCATTCGAAATTATTTTAAACATACATCTTTGTCCCTATTTTCATACAACACCGTATTCTCAAATCCAAAAGTAATTTTCGAAATATCGTGTTTTTATTTTATTTATTATCCTTGCTTTACCCCATACACAAGTATATTTAGTTATACATCGAAGGGGAAACTATGGGTCACTATGGGATTTTACAACAGATTTCAATATTATTTTAAACATTGATTATAATATTAATTATTACGCGTCTTAGCGTACTTGTATGTCCGGGAGTTTGAATCTTATCGGCCGTTCTCAATGTTCTAACTATCCACTGTTAACTTGCTAACGACAAGCGTTATCTATCTTTCGTAACTTCGCTTTCAATAACCCATTCATGGATAGCAATTACTAAAGTATCAGTAAATGATAGATCACTTTGACGTTATAATGTAAGTTAGTAATCTATCTGTAACCTTCGAAAGAACATTGTAAACAGCCATTCGAAGAACCTTCATATTATTAGGTTTTCAAGATTCATAAGTTTTGCTTGTCCGTTATCGTAGCCGTATTTGCGTACGTACTCGTGCACGTATACGCGATGTCCGTGTTATTTCAATATTGTTATATTGATCTCCTAATCTCTTCTCAATGTAAAGCAATTATATGCTTTTTTAAGTCATTTTTGTGTCAAAAAGAAATATGAAACAAATATAAAAATTATACGTTATTATAAGAAATTTAAGACGCTAAAATATAATTAAGTATTAAGGATTTTGGCACAAATAATAATTCTTAATTTTTCTTTTATTATATTCATAATACAATAAATAGAAAAAGATATATCACTTTTATTAAAAGTTTAATCTAAGTTGTGAAAAGGGTTCTATTCTATCACTTGATTACCCAACAACTGTAACAAATGTATTCAAATTTATTTGGACCTCTAATTTGACAAAAAACATACATCTTAGCTCAGATTTCTCTACATAAGTTAAAAGAGTTGCGCATCTGACTGAGTTTTAACTATACACTTAGGCCTCGTCCCTTTGAAAATGCTAATCGAAATTTATATTTTGGATAATTGTGCGAAAAATGTGGTAATGTTTTAACGAAAATCGCGCTTATTTGGCCACTTTCCGGGAACCTGGATAGTCATTTTTTAACGCTGGCTCCATACGTTGTACCCAACGCTCATACCAACGTTGGACTGCAAACTCGGTAAGGGGTACAGACGATGGCTAATAAACTAGTTCTGTTCCGTCAGATCGCGAGCGTTGGTGCAGATTCCTTTGATGAAACCTACACGAGCTGGCCAAATACCAACGCTCGCCCCAACGTTGGGACCAATGTCATTTTCTAAATCCACACGTTGGACGAATAGCGTTGGGGCCTAAATTAGGGCCAACGTGTGGAGCCGGCGTAAAATGGCATTAAATTTTGGACTAAAACATTACAAAATCAACACAATTGTTATAATTGTTGGGTCCGCATTCCTATACCGTATACCCTGACGGCCATTGACTACCCTACACGGACGATTTAATTATCACACCTTGTTGATTAATTAGGACTCGAAGCAGATACATAATACACTAAAATTATAAAACTATGGATGCTTTTATTATTAACTAATTGAAGCATTCCATATTAAGTTTTAAAATGGGAAGATTTTTCGGAAGAAATTTCGTCTTAAGATAACAATTACGTTTGGTCCAAAAACCTAATACAATAATATTATTGTTCTCATGGACGGAACTGTGTTTTTTAAGGGTAATACATCAAACAATCGAAAGGAATAAAACATATATTGATAATTATTATCAAAATGTTTTTTTAATCATCAAAGTAAATATTAGTAAAATAATATAAAACCTAATAATGACCTTCTAACCGATATTCGGCTAAGGCGGCCAGTTTTATTGAAACCTGCCGGACCGGAAACCTCTGTTCAGGACTTTGTTTATAGTGTCCAATTGTGTGCACATTACACAGGTACACACTATATTCCATCACTCTCATAGCCCAGTGGGACGGATAACCGACACAACCAGTGAGCAATAAGGCGCAAGGACATATACGACACGTGCTCTCCGAGGCACGGAGGTCTACAACCTCAACTTCCTTACTCGGAGCATACACTGAAAAATTCTCAAGAGAAAACCTCAGAAACAACATTTTAGCCCGACCCGGGATTCGAACCCGAGACCCCGGCGCGACAGTCGCATACATTACCGTCTGCGCCACAGAGACAGTTCATTTGTACCGTAATTCTAAATCATTAATGCAACAATAATATACTTCGAGCCCTAATTAAATCAATGCCAACCATTCATCCATTTTCAAACCCTGTGAAGATATCTTAATTTAGTGCGAAATGCAAATTAAATTGTGTTCTCCAAAGCACACTTATCGGCATTGCATGATCGCTAGCTGACATAAGTAGCGCGATTCTCTACAGTCTTGTCAGAGTTTGACATTTAAAATGTACTGCAAAAATAGTTCCTACGACGCCCGCTAGAGACGCTGATCAGATATTCATATAAAATTTCTCGATAACTAGCCGGTTGTCCATAGTTGTAGCAAATCGCGTTACTGTATGCCAACCAGCAATTGAAGTCTCCATAGCTACCTTTACACACACACTCCATCGCGCATGAAATAGCGCGCGTGTAAGGGGAAAGGAAAGACCACGCGCCGCGCTCATCTGTCCGCGCCCGCGAAGAAAATCGCGAGCGAAGAGCGCGCTGCTTTCCCGCGCGTAATGCTGTACGCTCCTAAGAACGTGCGATACAGTGTGTGTGTAAAGGTGGCTATTGAGTAGCAAGCGCGATGTCCCAGTCACCGTTTCGAAACTGTTGATCTGTTTTCCTAACTTCTTCATGGAAGTCATCTTCCATCGTTTACGGGTAAATATGTGTGCTTCGTCCTTAGCGTTGGTGGAAATAAAAATGCGTATGAACTTAAACATATAGAAAGAATACATAGCAAAAGTATACTTATTATTAGAACAGCCTTTTATCTTATAATAATATCAATTAAATATTTATAAAGGTTAACTAAATGATTTTCTGTATACCGGAGTTATACAAAAATACACTGTGGGTTTTGCAATTATGAACTTTTAGATATGAAGAGATATGTTTTAGTTGTCTTAATGTTTCTCAACTGTGTTTTTTTGCAACGTCTAACGGCCAGTATCTTCAACCAGTAGCAGCCAAAGAATAAAATTAAATGACATTCAAATTTGTCAAACAAATTAGACTGACATTTTTACTTTACCCCTATAATTTGGCTGTTACTTTTAATGAAGACACTGGCCGTAAGGCCTAAAAGTGCGTAAAACGGACGCCCGCGAACGGCTACCGTTGCGTGCACGTGTACGAGTACGAGTACACGTGCGTGTGCACGCGGATGGTTCCCGTGGGACCGCAACCAGCCCGTCGCGGGGGCCGGATTATTACGCTGTATTGCTAGTTCACTTTTGTTCGTGGCTGAAAAGGCCTATGCGGGAGTGGCAACCGCGACCACATTTGCGACAGATAAAAGTACCAGAGGAAGACGAGGTAGTTGTTGTTGTTGAATTCTACCTGACGCCACCTTAATCATCTGCAATAGATGTATTAAGGCCAATGATGATGTTTGCTAGTTCAAGACGCTGGTCTCCCTAGCATGGAGGCGGACGCGGCTCCCCTTGACGGGTGTCCTGCGACGGACCAATTTTATATAAGACCACGCGGGCGTCCACTTAACGCAGTTTCAGGTGCAAATTTGTGCACAATACACAGGTACACTCTCTATTATGGCCTCTAGTTTTAAAGCTCGATTTGATATAAGCTCGAAAAATAATTCAATTGAATTCTATTCTGTCACGAGTAGGCTGGGTAAGAACTTCTTCGTGGCAGTCACACTTTTGATAAGAATGTGCCAACAGAAGCACTTGTTATGGTAAGTAGCAGCGAAGCTAGAAGGTCGTTATGGACACATAGCTTCTACCGCATTCCATCGAGACATTCAGCTGAGTATTATAGAAGAAACAAAGTTATAGTCCAATAACTGAAACCGTGTCTAGTAGAGGCGAATTGCCGCGAATCGATTCACGCGTTACCTATATACTAGGGGTCCATACATCGCGTCCACAAGCTTTACGTGAGTTCTGACGGCGGTCTGTTTGGTAAAACTACTTTATTTTAGAAATATCAACTACTAACGATAGTCTAGATAAATCGTGTATGCAACTCTTCACCAAGTTGTCAAACTACAGTTTTACAAGACTTAAGTATTTACCTCCAGTATACAGAATTACAAATAAATTCTTTCACAAGATAATTTGGAGAGATTCGACTAAAAATACAATAGTATAAAAAATACCTTTAGTTTACCAAAGAGGAGTGTACCTAACTAAAATAATAACAATGTCAAAATTATGAATATAATAACAAATTATAAAGAGGTAGAAAAATGACTTATTTGTTTATGTTCATTTTGTTGAATGAACGGCTTAGGCCGCGACCTGGAAAGAAAAAAGAAATCAAAATCATTGCTAGGCTTTCGATGGCTTAGATAAGATCATAAAATACACTATTTAAATAACCCTGCTATAAGAAATATGAGCGACGGCTTACCGGACCTCCACAACCCAGTTACCTAGGTTATAGCGATAACACGATACCCATCAGCAAGACTGGTTGTCTGACTTTCAGGTTTCTGATTACTGGTAACAACTGTCAATTTTTGAAAATAACAGTTGGGACCCACAATTTAACGTGCCTTGACACGGAGGAACTAGGTATGAATAATATGGTCACTCATCCAAATAAGAACCTCGACAAGCGTCGCTTAAACCCAGAAATCTATCCTTGCGGTTATTGCTTGCTTAGCCACGAGCAACATCATGAATAAATAACTGAAGTTTAACTTGAGCAGTAGCGCAATTCTGTATAATCTGTACTGTCGAGTATCGAGAGTTTGAGATTTTAAATGTACTGCTAAAATAGTCCTACGACGCCCGCTAGAGGCGCTGATCAGATTTTCATATAGTTTCTCGATGACAAGCCGGTTGTCGGTAGTCGATAGTAGTAGAGAATTGAATTACAGTACATACCACGGCCAGCGCCACTAGACAGTGCCGGGAAGTTATCATCCGTGAGCTCCGGAGCCGGGCGTATGGAAGCTGAGTCTGAAAAAAAGGAGCATTTGTTTAAAAATTGTAATTTATTCAGGCCGTGAATGCACTCTGCTCCTATTGGTCGTAGCGTGATGATATATAGCCTATAGCCTTCCTCAACAAATGGGCTATCTAACACTGAAAGAATTTTTCAAATCGGACCAGTAGTTCCTGAGATTAGCGCGTTCAAACAAACAAACAATCAAACAAACTCTTCAGCTTTATTATATTAGTATAGATATATATATATTAATATATTATATATATATATATATATATATATATTATAGATAGGGTTAGGCCTCTGCGCTCAAAGCCTTTTTTTGTGTGAATTTGTTAATTTATTTAGCTATGTGGTAATACTTACAGTCAGCTTGCGGCATCCGCATGGGAGCGTTTGTGCGCTTCTCACGTCGAGGTTCTAAAACTACAAAATAGTTAAGTAATTATGTTTAGAGCAGTGTAATAAACGTATTGATTCAAAATAGCGTATAGTGACGTCACTATATCCTATTTCTATACTAAAATGTAGTTTTGACATTTAGCACAGGGTAGCTGATTTGACTGGTACTCAAGTAGCCTATAAAGGTAACAGACGTTGAGCCAAATTCATTGGGACAACTTTGACGCTAAGTTGACCACAACCAATAATTAAAGATAAACGAATAAATTAAATTAACTAACGAGATATCTACAGATGGTACTATATAAATAGGCACTTACCAGCGCTGGCTACGCTTGAGTCGGCAACGCTAGTGTCCCGGGTGGAATCATTGAGAGTGGAGTCGAAACTGCTGTGTCCCTGTAAGCATACAATGTTAATTAATTATAATACTAGCGGCCCGCCCCGGCCTCGTCCGGTTTTAACTGTTATTTTATAAAAAAAACCTTTACACATAAACCTTCCTGTTGAATCATTCCATTCCTTTAATAAAAACCGCATCAAAATCGGTTGCGTAGTTTTAAAGATTAAGCATTCATACATAGAGACAGGGACAAACGCGAGAAGCGACTTTGTTTTATACTATACTAGCGGTCCCGACAGACGTTGTCCTGTCTACACGTCTTTAATTTGAAAATTTTAAACTTTTTTAATAATCTAAGCCATTCTCAGATCCCCTTGAACACACACAAAAAAATTCATCAAAATCGGTCCAGTCGTTTAAGAGAAGATCAGTGACATACACACTTACAGAAGAATTATATATATAAAGATAGCGATAAAGCCTAACAAAGTTATATTAGTATTGAAAGGCCTTCTAGTTTGAAAAAGATTCTATAGGTCTTTTATCGTTCTTAGAAACGACATGAGGAAGGCGACTCTTGCCCAGCAGTGGGATAGTAACGGGTTAAAAAAAATACGTCTTACCCCCCACGCAGCGACTGTGGGCAAAGCCCTGGCTACTTTCTTCTCTTCCTTTATCGCAATAATGCCCTGTAACAAGAAAACAAAAGAAATCATAACTGGTTCAAATCAAACTTTATTAGTATGAGTATTCTAGGTTACTTACTTCAATATCGCAGCCCTTAGGCACGTGCAGGCCAGGCTTGAGGTCGATGCCCACCAGGGGACAGCAGCTGTCCATGATGGTGTACGCCCATCTCTTAGTGCGCGACGCCGTGCACTCCCGGGCAAGATCTTTGGCTTCATGATGCTGAGAGAAACATGTTATTGAAAACTATTGTCGAAATATTTCCTAAATGGGACATTCAAGTTACCATTGTTGGTATAATACTTTGTAAATGAGAGAATTTAAAATAAGCGAAATCTGATATGCATATCCAGTTCAACAAATTAGATGTTATAGTAATAATTTAAGATGTTGACCAGCGATGGCAGCCTAATGGAATTAAATTTTGACACAACTCATTAAAAAAAAATTAAACTTAAGTCGCTACGACACATTTTAATAAACCAGTCAAACTCTGTAGAAAAATAATACTTTGTTCTTTGTATCTAACATGCTAGTAAAAACTTGATAATTACTATACTAAATATAATAAAATAACATTCTGAAGAGAACATTAAATCAGTAATATCTACAATAATAAAACGAATGCACCTAATAAAATAAGACACATTAAATGACAGCTATTGCAAGTTAAAAAAAGAACGATAGAAATCGGATCAGGAAACGCTGGCATATAAACGGTATATTCCAAACTGTCCCCTGGGTGACAAGTGGGGATAAAAGTAGGAAGAAAATTCCCAGTTGTCACCCCGTGGTGACAGCGTACAGGGGAAAGTTGTGGTAAAAAACAAAACGATCGAATTCCGAACCGTTACTTAATGAAGTAGGTACTCACCTCGCATCCCAGGTGCAACGAGTACTTGAACACGTCTTTCTTGAGCTGCAGCAGCGCGAGAGACTCTTTGGGGAAGCCTTCGTCCTTGCGGGTCCTGATCGCGTTGATCAACTGATAGAACAGAGTGTCTACGCGGTACACGCGGAAGATCATCTCATCCTCCCCTAAAAAATATGCAATGATAATATTTTGAATGCAAATCGATACATAATTCGGTAGTTGACTGGGTTAACGAAAAATTATTTAACTCGTAAAAGGTTCATCTAAAATGTTCAGACTTCTTTCGTAAATAATGTTGAAATTGTAATTATTCCAGACTGAAACATATTATTAGATACTCATTTGATACCAACGACAATATGACATAGTGACGTCACTACGTCGTATTTCTGTACTAAAATGTGTTTTTGACATTTCATAAAGAGTAGGTGATTTAACTGGTAGGCAACTACCCTATTATTCTTTTATTTTTAAAAACGTCTCCCGCACTAAAAATTGTACTGCTCTTGTGTCGCTGGGAGTTTTACAAACAACGGACTACGTACGACCAGATTCGGAACAACTATTTGTTGAGCGCACAAATATTTGTGCCGTTAGGGAATCGAACAAACAACCTTCCGGCGCACTGATAGTGGGGTGGCGAGCAACTTAGTCACTGTGCCACGGAGGCCGTCAATCGACATTGTTTGCAGTGTGTAATGGTCCCTTTATACTTACCAGCTTTGTGGCACAGCATATTAATGAAATCTTGCACAAGAGCCACCTTGTCCGGCATCGTGTACAACGGAGGTAAAGTCTTCAGAGTCTTATCAGACTGTTTCAGGTAGTCAATCAGATTGGCTAGGATCTGCAAGTAGTTAGCCTTCTCCTTTGAGTCATCTGGCATGTCCAGGCCCAGCTCCGCGCAGCCCATTTTGACATCATACGCATATCCATATGGGATGAAACCTAAAGAAAAATAGATTAGAAATTAAGTGCATCTAGAATTTTGGTTAGCAGGTTACTCTGTGCCCCAAGAATAGTAGATGCCATGCATAAGTCAAATGATTTGTGCATGGCCTAAGTACCTAAATGTATTTCGATAAAAACACTGGCCATTCATTGACATGATAAAAAAAGTGAAAAGTTGGCATTGCAACTCTAATTTAAACATTATTGGCACATAAACATCTAATATATAAAATTCTCGCGTCACAGTCTTCGTTGCCATAATCCTCCGAAACGGCTTGACCGATTCTCATGAAATTTTGTGAGCATATTGAGTAGGCCTGAGAATCGGCCAACATCTATTTTTCATATCCCTAAGTGACACATTTTTTTAAATTTATATTCTAAAACAACGGTTGCTGGGTCAGCTAGTAATCTAATAAAAAAATTGAGTAACTGTATTTCTAAACATGACATAAGTTATCATAACATACAAGTAAATAAATAGTAGCAGTAAAGGTATTTTAGTGTTACTGTTTATACATACCAGGATTGATCAGTTCATGATAGAAGTCCTTGAATCCCTTCCTCAGACTGAATCGAAGCACTGAGCTCTCTCCAATGAGGTACTCATTCTCCGTCTTGCACATGGCGTTAACATCCATCACGAAGAAATCTTCTTCAAGGACCTCTGTTGAGGACAAAAATAACTTTCATAGCTAAGCCCTAACATTAACGCCAGCAAAGAGGTTTTCGCAGAAAAAAATTATCTTTTTGCAGAGCATCTTGTAATATATTTATATCTCAACTTATATGAACATCATATAAAAGTACAACAATGCAGTATTTTTTTATACACTATTAATTATTGGATGAATACTTGCTAAATAATGATCTCTAGTAGTCATGCAATATATGATAGTAGCTTGATCTTCTAGTGACTGCTAACCACAAAATTAACATAAGGCTTGCAACACATATTTGGTTCAGAATTAATCAGCCTAGCCAGGCAGACACCACATATGTGTAGATGTACCAGATTGGCACAGACTAAACAACTAAGTCAAGACTCTTTGTTGTTGTTCAATAAAATTTGCCAAACCGAAAATGTGTAGCAAGCCTAATAAAACACAAGCATAATTTATTTATGTACAAGATACTTACGGTTGTTGTTCAAAACTTTAGTTTTGATCATATCTTTGATATCTTCTCGTTCAAAATCCATGGCATCTTCCAGCTCCTTTTGCTGTCTCTGTATAACTGATATAGGGATTCCACTGCTGGTGTATTTCTCTGGTGCTCGATTGCGATTTTTCTCTTTCTTCGCAATATCTTCAAAGTGGAGGCGAACTGATGTTGGCGCATTCTGAAAGCAAATAACAAACCTCATCATCATGAGTCAGTGTCAAAGTTGCTCCGCCCCCCAAGAGCCTTTGACATGGTTGAAGAACTGTTATCTACATAGACAACCCTAACTGACTATTTACACACCTTCCAAAGCACAGTGATACCCAACCTAGTATCACTATGCAGTCACCTATCTGTGGAATGGCCACCCTAAAGATTGCTTAACCGACAGATTCTGATTGTTATCCAACCTGTGAGTGCAACTGAGTGATGGGCGCCTCATAACAGTAATGTATGTGAGGTTGTGCACTGTGACATTGCTTAAAGCAGTAGTCGTTTGCTGAGCCTATCTAAGGCCCTGACAAGTATGCACATATTCTCCCTATCTCACTTATAAAGTGCACCTAGGAACTGCTGGCTGTCGCTTGCTACACACATACTCAGTGCGGCATTAAATGGCCTAGCCAGGCAGCAAACCAAATATGTGTAAATGAACCCAATCGGCACAAGCAGAACAAGAGAGCAAAGTCGGTTTTGTTGTTCGATAATCACTGAACTGAATATTAGTGTAACAGGCCTTACACTGATGAACAGTTACCAGTGTGTAAGCATCATAAAAGCTATTTCATAATATTTGACATAATATTCTCTTGGTTCAGTATAATTCTTTCATTTCACTGAGGTATTAAACAGTTTCACATTTCTATACACATACTTCTGAAATTGTATTGTGCTGTTTACAGATAACACATTTGTAAAAGCTTGAATGTTTAGCCAATCGTTTGTTATCCAATCATGCCAAATTGACTGAACTGATTTTGATATATTTTAGTACACAAATAGTTTATCATTTGGATTAACACTTAAGATACATTTTACCACTAGATATCTACTGAGGAACAAAAGTTCATAAGACATTTTATACAAAACTCAACACTTTTATCAAAATAAAAAGCTATAATAATATTTTTGAAAATCAAGCATGCTTACCCTCCACTCTGGGTCCGCAGCAGCCGCAACGTCCGTCATATTGTTGTAGTGTATTCCTTTCTTCTGCTGTTTCCCTTTGAAATCCAGCATGAAATAGTAGAAGCCATTCTTTGGCGCCTTTTTCGGCATTTTGAATCTTCTAGTAGACTTTTTAAATGTATTAAACTGTTTCTAAGAGTAATTTAACTCCCAAAGCCCGTACAAAGTATTTCGCAGAATAAGCTGATCTGTGAAAAAGTGCAACCTGAACTTCAGCGAAGGTCACCGTCGCAGTACTCGTAATTTACGCAAAATCAATACAGGTAACAGTCATAAACAACCCCGGGACGAACGCAGTAGATAAATAGACAGTATCATAAATCTTTGGTCACTATTTATCGGCAACTTCAATACATATCAGCAATCTGATGCATTCGCAAAACGAAACGATGCAGTCAGTTAGCCGATGACAGCAACCACCGGCGCGGAATCTAAATTTTGATTGCCAGTATACGATTAAATGATTCCCTAGTTCTTTTTATCATTTTCTCGCACCGTGCAACAGATTTAAATATTTGAAAGATAAGAGATTGTTTTTTATTTTAAGGTGCACAGTACCTATATGATTGTTTTATTTCAAATAGGTATATACAACATTCCTTGATAACAACGACAATTTGTTAAAATTGATGTGTGTATGTATTTTATAATATAATGTATATATGTTACTGTAAAAGCCCGAACGGTGGTAAATCCTAAGATTTTCCGGTATAACCTAAGATTTACCAACTCGCAATGGTAAAAGTCCGAACAATTCTTTTGTTTCGAACTTTTACCTATATTCACTTGATGACGAGATGTCGCCGGAGCCCCGCTTCGCGGGGCTCCTCCTTCTGACTGGTTAAAAAAAAATAACCACGAAGGCTAAGGTGGGAGCTTCGCTTCGCTCGCTCCCACCTTAGCCGGTGTTAAAATCACGAGCTATCACGAGGCTAAGGTGGGAGCTTCGCTTCGCTCGCTCCCACCTTGGCCTTCTAACCTAACCTACCCATGTCGCTATGCCCAAAACTTCTTCTTTATAACTATGTCACAGTATATAATTATACCGTGAAATAGTTATAAACATAGTTATGAAGGAGGATTTTTTATATATCGTAACATAGTTTTTAAACTCTGGCTTGTTCGGACTTTTACCATTGAGAGTTGGTAAATCTTAGGTTTTACCGGAAAATCTTAGGATTTACCACAGTTCGGACTTTTACAGTAACATATACATTGATTTATACTCTTCGTTTGGTTCACTTTTAAATTAATTACAATAGTGTCATTATGTTATTAAATTATCCAACTGTTATGGGTTATTTTCTAAATTAGGCAATACTTAACTGACATATTGTCAGCCGTACGATTGTCAATGATGACAATCTATTTACAGTATTGCAAAGCAATTAATCGTTACCTATTGAAATTATGTGAAATAAACTATCAACCTGTAATAACTATTAAAGGACCTTTACAATAATACTAATATTTGTTATTATTGAATGTGCTCTCTATACTAAAAGAACATTTAAACTAGTTAAAACTGTTCTACTGTTAAAAATCATCTAGATCATCTTTTCTGTTCTATTTATAATGATTAATGCAGCACTTTATAAATAATATTTTTTTATGATTATCCCAGTACAAACACAAATATACTTACGAGGTCTTACTTTTTGTGGTCTTTTATTTTTTATCATTAAATTTTTTATTTCAAAATGACGTTTAGTTATCAAATTCGTTCTGACGTTGCAGTGTACGTTTGACGGTTTCGCGTAGTTTTTTATTTTCAGTCTGTGTGACAGCAATGGTGCTTGGGTGTTGAGAATACTGTGAATTTAAAAATTAATTAAACCTCGTTTATGAAAATCAAATACATCACAAAAAGACGTTTTAGTGTTGAAGACATTATTGTGAGATTGCTGGTTTGACGTGGTAATTAACTACTTCTTAACTAAAACAGGTATGTTTTTATATACAGAATTCGGAGATTGAATTGTTTCTCGGGAGTTAATTTGGTGTTGTTTAGAGGCGGTAAAGAAATCGCGTAAATGCCTTAAAACGTTGTACCATGTAGGTATATGAGTTGTAGAGGTCCGTGTGAGTTCGTACGTTGGATAGATAGATGTGATTTAAATCATCAATATCCGCTGAGCTATTAAGTTGATGCGCGTACAGTTAGGACTAGTTCGTTGATAGAGTAATAAATATTTGAGGTGGCCGGTAGCGCGGCGTTGAATAAACCTTATTATCTGCCACATAATATATTTACGCTCCCTTCATGTTAGCTTTTACCTACATTATCTGGTTGAAATGTCAGCACATTATACATCTTATATTCATAATGTAATCGGATTGTAAACAATAGTTCATTTACGCCCATTATTATGCTTCTCTGTTATACATTTGATTCATTTGTATAGTCTTAATTAGCCATTTATTGAAATGCATGGTAAAATGCACTATAGAAATTGAATTTTGAATACTCTTTGTGGCCAGTACACCTATATCTGAACTGGGATATTATTATATTGAAATGGTCAAAGCAGAAGAATGTTTTTAACATGAGAGTACAAACAATACAGCTAAAAAACTGATGTTTTGTAAAATCATTAATTCCTTCTTAGAGCTTAAAACCTAAAGTCATAAAGTAAAGTATGCTAAAGGAATAAGTCCTAAATCAAATGGTTTGAACCTATCTTATTCTGCTACATATTAGCTATCAACTACAGTAATTTCATATTGAAAAGTTCAAAGGATATAAACTATAGCCAAATTTAAAGCACAATGTATTATGCCAAAACCATTGACAATCTTTCTTTTTTTTTTCGAATATGTGCATTGTTTCTTTTTTTTGTAAGAATTCCATAACATCATTGTAGTGTGTAAGATTGTGAGACTCTTTATGTTTACTAACTTGGTGCCTTGATTGTTTTTTAAATGTGGGAATTGCTTTGACATATTGCATTTGAAGATATTGCTTTTGACCTCAAACTATAACACTTTATTAGCAATTTTATTTGAAATTAGTCTGCTTATCTAGTTCATAAAATAATGTACCAGATTCTACTTTTTACCTAAATAAAATTACTCTTCATAGGAAAACAATGTCAACCTCATATTTCTGAAGTCTAAAGAAACAGACATTCAATTGTTTTTGGTTATGTTAAAAGCTCTGCCAAAATATTTAGTACATAGTTTGTCTATTACAGAGAGTTCCTCTTCTAATACAGATAATGAATATAGTTGTAGTCATAAAAACAGGCTGAAATAAAGTTGCTTTTGTGTCCAAGCCCAATCTTCTGTCATTCCTATTGTGCTTCATATAGAGAAAGCAATGAAGGATCCAGAATAATTTATTTTTCTAGCTTTCTAACTCTAGTTTTTGAAGAGTATAAAATTACTTAACATAATATTCTGAAAGACATGTAAGTAAATAATATAATACAATATAAATGATTCTATGTATTTATATACCTCTAGTTGAATAATGAGGTATATGATTTACAACCAGTCCTATTTGTTAGCACACAACAAAGTAGACAGTAATTATATACTTTTATTGCCATACTTGTTGTATTTTGTTATCTGTATTCTGTGAAGGTAATTATAATTATTAATGAAACATGCAACATTTTATGAATCCATAATAACTAATAACTACCTCAATAATTGTTTTGTTATTATAGGTTTTGTTGCCAGACAACTAGATATACACTAAATAATTTATTTACAATCAATACCTACTTTAGTTTTATTTACCACTTTCATTAGGTAAATATGCTATAAAAGCAGTATATTGTATAATATGTGTATGTAAAGGCTTGCCTGAGTGCAAAATATTCTAATTAGATTTTACCAGACTGCCATTGTGTTTGATTATAATATGGCACAAATATTTTTGTGGTCCTCAGGTCATAACTTTGTATTCTGTAGGATAGTGCATTACCAATATGACAAACTCATCATACCTCATTAGGTTATACACTTTTGAAGTACCATTCTGGTGCCAAGCAATCACATCATTTTCAAATGACTACTGCAAACTCTATTCCTGGCTGTTAATTCCATATGGTGGTGAATTCAGCCTTCCTTTACTCCCTCCCGACTTCTCTCCCTATCTATACTAATATTATAAAGCTGAAGAGTTTGTTTGTTTGTTTGATCGCGCTAATCTCAGGAACTACTGGTCCGATTTTAAAAATTCTTTCAGTGTTAGATAGACCATTTATCGAGGAAGGCTTTAGGCTATATAACATCACGCTTCGGCCATTAGGAGCGGAGTAGCAACAAAAAATGTTACAGAAACGGGGAAAATTATGACCCATTCTCTCTTATGTGACGCAAGCGAAGTTGCGCGGGTCAGCTAGTCTTAGATGAAACTGCAAACTCTATAATATCATAATAACATCATTTGTATACTACATTAACACTAAGAATACCCAGTAGTGAAATCGCGACACTTCTATTAATAACTAAACAACAGTAAACAAGCTGCCTACTCACTGAGATATTGGGATTTCTTAATAATAGTATAAATTATGGAGATTACACTCTCGACAATATATTCTGACGAAATAAATAAAAGTTTGGTCGTTTTTGCCGTTTCTTCCAACAAGCATGTCCGTAATGGTGGTAAATTAAAAATAGTACAATGATTTCTAATACTGTCTTTCAAATAAAAGTTGTGTGAACTCTGAGGCCCTACTATCATCAAAGAAAAAGACTATTCGTTGAAATATTGGTTTGTTTCTTACCCGAATTCTATCCGTTATAAAATGCCTGTCGAACTCCGATATGTATCCGATACAGCATACTTCAAATCAAATTAGAATAGGAAAGGGTTATAAACACCTTTTGTTTAGTTATACCGGGAGTGTTTTGAAAGTGACAAAACACTACAACTAATAAGAAGTTACGCGACGTTTATTAGTAAAACAGTAAGTTTACAAAGTAAAGAACATTTCTAATTTGTATTTGACTAAATACCGAAGAAAATTGATTCGGATGTCGCCTCCTAAGGTCCCAAACATTCGTTTAATTAATGTCGTAAAATTTTAATTGAACTAGTGACGCGTGTAGCGCAGTGGTTGTATTTTTTGCCAAGTCATTGTATTCCAATATACAGGGTCGTGGGTTCTAATACCAGACAGTTGCTTTAAATTTTGGCATAATTTGATACCATTTTTTGTATGGTGGAAGCCCTCTGCAATACAAAACTGTCACCCAAAACTCACGAATCCATAAACGATTTCTATTCATACTCGCCTCTACATTGAAATATACAAACTTGTGTTAGTACTCGTAATATTCGCTAGGTAAATGTTTTTGGACCGGAACATCCTTTTAAATCCCTTGCCTAACGAACCAGTTTCCATAACCTGTACCAAATTAACGATTTGAGATGCGCAATTAATTAAACCAGCGGACGTTGCATTCGCTGATTCCTAGTTAGCTAAAGATGCCCAAAACAAACAGGTTTGCAAACTCATAAAATGGCAATTGAACTTTGCATAACTCGATGAAATGAGTCATTGAATCACCTGTAGATTGCCGTGTAGATTCTGTTAGTATAAACATTACTTACGTTACAATAAATCTTGATCAACACCGTTTACCACCCACGCAACAACACCGGCTTCTTATCCGAATCACTTCAGACGGTGTGTAATACAAAATAACTTTTCTTAGAACATTTTTGAAGAGTACTACGTAATTTTTCCAATACGAATTTAACCGTTCGATTATTGTCCAACCTCCCTTATATAGCGTCGAACTTAATTTAAGAAGTTAAGAATTGCTGTCGACATGCACGCAATAAACATATTTTTTACCAACCATGTATTGCAAATTATAAAGATATGACTGATGTCAACATTCGTTAGCGGGATTACCTCGTCTCTTTGTACGCTCCCTACATTTTCCAGCTTTTGCTTCTCTTGAAATTGGGGAGAAAAGAAAGCCGCTCTTTGCTTAAGAATTCACATGTAGGCGTGAAACCCTCAGCTTTTTTCGAAAATGAGCAGAGTCTTTCGCGACAATTCTTTCGAGAAAATAATGAGCAAGACTTTCGAAAGATGCGATGTCACATGTTTCATGGATTTACATATTGAAGATGCAACCAACCAGTTTTAATAATCTACGCTCGTTCAGAAAGCTCTAAAGTAAGCTTTCTGAACGAGCGTAGAGAGCGTAGAGCGTATTTTAGATTGTGGTTGCACAATCTAAACTGCAATTTAGTAGCCCGATAAACTGAGTATGTTGGATACAAGTTAAGGAAATAATCGATCGTTTATGTATACATATTATAATCATATCGTTAAATATTAACTAGTAAACTGTAATGTTTATTGTGCTCGTTCTTTTCGCATGTAGTTGGTATTTTTGTCACGTGTCTCTGTTGAAATGGTAGTGTGTTCGTGGTTTTACCTGTATTTGTGAAGTGATATCATGGTTTGGTATTCCCTTAACTTCAAGCCGGTACCATAAATATTGTTCTAAGAAGCTCAGCAACGTAATAAGGTTTGTAACCAAGTTTACCAATGAAATAAAGGTCCATATTGATAAATTGGTAGCAAGTTTGAAAGCACAGTTTAAAAAAACCCGTTTGACATACTTTAATAAGTTTTTAAACTGTGCTTAATACAGGTCTTAGTTCGCTCTGAATGATTCGGCCTGTCATTAAGTTATTAGTGACTTCGGTATTAAACCAGTAGTTACTTTCAGCAATCGAATTCAGACCGATGACAGATATGTAGTACTTTCAGATATGTAGGAGTCAGGCTTACTACAGACATACTCCGTTCGGCAAAATTACCTAACAACAAAACCGACTCGACTCATTTCGGTCGGCTTGTGCCAGTCGGGTTCATCTACACATATTCGCTTCGGTATTAATCGGCCTAGCTGGGCGGCAAAACCAAATTCATGTAGCAAGCCTAAGCCAGCTGGATAGACTCTTATCACGCTCTGTGTACCTATTACAGTAATTCAGACTAGCCCATACATCACTTTGAGCTAACGTTAGTTTCACTGCTCATTTTCAGTTCGGTAAGTGCTTAGCTTATGCCTAAAAGCACTGTCGATAATGCGATGATAACATGACCAAGGAAATTACATCCACTTGACGCGCACATACATATCATTTTTGAGTTGAATATTTGCAAAACACTTATCGTTTTATTATACTGGGAAATCTCTGTTTACTTACGTAATGCTAATTTAAACAAACATTGTATCTATCTTTAGATTGTGTTAGCCGAAATGTCATTGATGTTTGAATTGTATTTTCTGTTCGTGTTGTTTAATTGAGGATTATTTAGGTTTGAGGATTACAAGGATTAACGGCTTTAAGGTTTTGGTGATGTCAAACGATCAGTAGAACACCTATAGAATTGATTTCTTTAATCCTGACAGACTTTTACCGTTAAATCATTGGGCCCTTTTCAAAAAAGTAATTTCTGTCGATTGGTAAAGACCAATGATGGGAAAACCATGACGAAATGTATTTCTGAGGCATGAGGAATAAGGTGACACATTGTGCAATCCATTTTTATTTCCAAATTTCCTTTTTAGTCTCTAATTAAAGAACGTTTTTTTTCAAATCATCCTATTACAATTTCCAAACCACATCAAAATAGGATCAATGTTTTATCCATTAAAACTTTTATCATAAGCATAGATAGTTTTACTACGCGTAACGTTTCGTAATTTCCTTTATACTATGTACATAACATGTGACATGTTGACTGTAGCCGGTGTATCACGCGACAATTTTGTTGCTAACGAGGGCACCTACGGGCCTGAATAAATCCCCCTAGACTCGACGACTCGCCGCCTTTAAAAGGCATACTATTTAATACGACACGGTATGATCCAAGTAATAAATGAGTAATGTTTACAAATGTGTCAACTTTTTATTGAAGTGGATTTTGGCTAAGCGTTTTACGATTTGGCTTTTTGAAGGCCGAAAGTTTGATGTATTAATTTTCCTTATACTGTCAGTGGTTAAACATTTTACGACTATTTGATAGTTAAGCTGTTTAACGTCATTACAAATCTAAATGAAAACGTTTTTTATGTCCATTGTCCAAAACAAATTAGTTTTTCTGTTTTTGCTTTTGTCGTAAAGCAAGCAATCTTCACAGTTTTTCTAAATTCTATTTGAAAGATAGATTAATTGTTATACCTAGATTTGGCTGGCATGCAAATATTATGACTAACTACTATTTTATTCAACAATTTCAACAGTAAATGTCGCCTTAAAATAATTATCTGCTTTCAACATGTCCGCCGTGTCACCATGCATGACATATTCTGCTCGACGAGTGATGAACATAATCACAGTTTTTACACATCTAATATCAATCCAAAAAGTCATTATCACAAAGGTATAGAGTTCAAATTACTATAAACTATTGTTATTGTTATGTTTGTATATTCAGTAATGCGTATGATAATGTGAAATGGTTTGGGTTTATCGTAGAGTGATTGTTTCCACTCCACTTTCAAGGATGATATAACTGGTGCAGATAGATTGTATTTACAATGTATAAAATTGTATGTAAAATGGTCGTATGGAAAATTGATATAAGTACAACTAGTATCCGCTTGTCAATTTGTTATAGGGGTAAAGTTTGGATTATTATCTTTTTTAGTTAACACCAAGAAGGGCAACAAACTAACAGGCGTGTATGGCAAAATGTTTCAGTTGACTGCCCCAAAGTCGGTGTTTCGGTGGGAAATCAAAATATGTTTGTGTGATTGACATCACAGATACTAGTAACGGGTTGGTGTGTTATGTGTCTGATAATAAAATAACATATAGCTCTGGTTAACTGCAAGATTAATTGGATATTTAGGTATACTTTACATTTAATAAAAATTGTTTGTTTGTAGGGGATTTTGGTTTCTGGGCATGAATTTCCAAATGCATTTGTCTTAACCATGGTTCTGTATTAGAGCGATGCAAAACCTGCATTTTTGGTTGACGTGCTCTTTAGGTCTACCTATAGTAGCATCTGTAATTCTGTATATTATTATACTTTGTTGTAAACCAATTATTGCTATTAAGTATTGTATGCCCGTTTATCAGTCTCTTGTCAAGGTCATGGCAGAGGTTATCGGATGGGTTTTTCTCACAACTATTTTTGCTAACTGGTAAACTTAAATCATTGTCAGTATTTATTGACCTAAGAGAAAAGTTTCCAATTTTGTGTAATCGAATTACAAATCGATTCGTACGAAGGCGATGTTCCTATAAAACTCGGTTGAAGAGGGCACTCCTATGCATTTCCATTGCATTTAGTCCCCGCCACTCCTTTATTCATTCGCATAGTTGAATGTGAAGGAATTTTACTGACTACGGTCACGATTGAGGAAAGATCTAATCTATTGCATGCTTCTTATGTAAAACGAATGTCTTCAGAAATGTTCTGCTGAATTTTAACCCCAATTCTTGAGTAAATACTATCTATGCATTGTCAAAAATGTCTGCTTTTGGTCGAAGTTTAAGTAACATTGTAGTGATAAAATAAAATAATTAATTAACTATTTGCAATTTTCGCGAAACTACTTTTAAAATTGCTATACTTGAATATTTTATCAGGTTGGTATACAAAATTCCAGCAATAATTATAGAAGAAGTTTTGTGTGGTAATTCTCCTGTCTGATAGGAACATTGTAATTACCCAGTCGGTATAATTAGCCAAGGAACAAATTGGAATAACTATCTATCAATAAAATAAGCAAACGAAATACTGTTTATTTCGTTTGCTTCGTTCTTATATTTTTTTCTTGTAAATACTTATGCACTTAGGTGTGGGGTACTAGTGTGTTTTAGATGATGGATAAATCGAGAAAGACAAGTAGATACGATTTTAGAAGTGCGTATACAATTGTAATTTTTAGATACGCATGAAATAGTACAAGTACCAATTATACGGTCTATCTGCTACTGATATTTGTACTATTGTGGGTTGTTTCGATAATTTATATTTTTACCTAAGGTAAAAAAAAGTAAAAGGTAAAAGGCGTGATATATATACATAGATATATGTATATATCTATGTATATATATCACGCCTTTTTCCCACAGGGGTAGGCAGAAACCAAAGAACGCCACTTGGTAAATAGGATTTTATGTTCTTTTCCTGTCTAAAATAGTATAAAACTGTCAAAAAGGTAATCCAATCGTATGAAAACTAGCGAACGCGGAAAATACTCAAATCCAAACATTCATAATCATCACGGTACTTGATAATGGTTTACGGTATATAATTTTAATGGTCTCGCTTGTAATCGAGCTGCAATGAAGTTTTCAAGTCGTCACATCTTATCGGCTGTAGCGGACGTACGTTTGTACCAAGTTCTCCTACTAAATAGTGATAGAAACTAGCCGAGTTCACCGTAGACTGTACGGGAGTTCCTATAGGAATGTAGTTAATGCAATAGTTACGTACAATATTGTGTTCTTTATGTTGCAATTTTGCATGCTGATTTTTACGCCTTCGATTTCGTTGAAGGACACTTATGAGGATCGTATAATTTGGAAAAGTAATTACCTTTAAAATAAATTGCGTGTGGTTTTTTTATTTTTGGCTTTTACGGGCTCACAGTCGCAGAAAATCCATGGACTAGTTGAAAACTTCAGACTCTAGGCTCTAGACTGGATAGAGATTTAGGGGCGCCTTTAGTCTGAGTATTGTTGTTCCACTGATTTTATCGACTTCATTATATTTTAAAGAAAAGTAAAAATCATTTAATATATTTTTTGTTAATCCGTCTCTTGTGATTCAATGGCCTTCATGCTTACTTTGCTTACGTACATTTGCACTTCATAAAACGAGTTTAAAATTGATGCATAATTAAATACTTTGTACTGAACAGCAAAAAACCAAAGATTGAGTTAAGCAAGGGAACATTGTTGTTAAAAAAATGTCGAATCGTTTATGAAAATTACGGCATTATCGTTTAGTTTAGTTCAAAATCAAGATTTAAATCCTATTGTGAAAAAAATATACAGGAAATTCAGTAGCATGTTAAAACATTAAAAATATCGGGAACTAGGTACTGCAAGTTGCAATAGTTCATTGGAAGTGCTGGTAAATCACTCAGGTAACTCTGATTAACTTCTGTTCGACTCAGCACTACAGCTGTTCGGCGAATATAAACTTTGTCTTACAACACCTAAGAATCAAATTCCTGTGTTCCTCGAAGTCTTCAATTTGTTTCCCAAGCTACTGCGAATTCAAATTTATATAAAGCTTGCAATAAAAACTAAGTCGAGTAAGGAATCCATTGTAATGAGTCATCGTACAAATGTACCGAACTCATATTATATTACAAGTTACAACTAACTGTACTTCGTATGTTAAGTAGAAGTGACTCATTTGTATAATTTTGTATCGTATTAATATTATAAATTCACATGAGAAAGTATCGAATGATATAGAATTACAAACTTAAGCATATTCTAGTAACTTCACCCGCATTGGATTCTCGTAATTTTAGTTAGTTTCGGAATGAAAAGCAAGGTTTCGAAATCTGGTGTAATTGAACAAGAAATGTAGTAATTCCAAAAGTTGCCAGGACTTAGGACAGTAGATTTATTTAGAACAGGTGTAAAATAATAAAGTTCTTTCCTAAGTTTTTTTTTACCTTTCCAATTTTGGCGTTTAAACTTGTTGAAGAAAGTCCATATTTATCACTACATTACTATAGCCGACTGCTAAGCTAAGAGAAACTATGAGTATAAAGCAGCACGTACGCGTTAGGTTTAATTTCGTTTCAATACATAATACAGATTACATACGCTTAGGGTTGAACAGATTCAATTTCTTGGTCTTGAAGCGGTAAATTGTGGGACAGTGCCTGTGCTAAGTAATTCGGTTAGCAGTTGCCCGTCTGAAAGAAAGAAAAGCGTTTGGGTCCTTTGGTTATATTGCTAGAGTTAGCAATGGGTTTCGGCAACAGGTTCGTGTGACCATGTTCATTGTTCCTTTTGGCATGAATGATGTATGAGTCGTTGTTTTTCGTCAATTTTGCTTATTCTGGGAAGTGTGTTTTTAAATATAGGGTAGAATGTTAAAACAAGTTTAAGTTACTGATGATACTGTCTCTAACCCGCAAGCCAGCGTGGTGGATCCAAGGCCTAATCCCTTCTTCATTGCGAGGGGAGACTCTCGCCCAGCAGGGGGACATTAATGGGTTAAATTTATTTATCCTACTCTTTGTCGATTAGGAAGTTTTGTTACCACGTTTTGAGGAAACAATAGGCAATTGATATATATGCCCTTAAATTAGCCGTTTATTATCGAGCGACAGTTGCGCCAGCAGACGCTAAAATTAGACTGATTTGGTCTGATTTATCAGAAATGCTCGAAGCATATACAAGGAATAATGATATTGGAAATTTGTTTGCAAATATGGAAAAGTGTTTAGTTATTCGGTTTGCAGTAGCTGCATTAAAAGAAGGAAAGGCTTGAGCTTGAACTTTTCCTTGGTTATATCGCTTGCTAACCCTAGTAAAGATTGAACGTCAATCTATAGTATATCGTTCCTAGTACAAGTGGATAGCAAAAACCGTGGGTATTGTTTATACTGTTCAATAGTTCAAATAAATTGCCTGTGAATAAAATAGAACGAATATTGTTTTAACCTGTGTGATTTGTGACTGTACGAAGGACACGCATGCGATACTAGTTAATGCATAAATTATATATTTTTTAATAACGTCATGCTTGTTTTACCTAATAGAAAAAGTGCACCCTCATTTCGCTGGAAGAGTAGGAGTGTTGTGTGTTTTAAAAAAATTGAGTTGCTGCTGTGAACTCTTTAACAGGCCATATGATATAGAGCGTGTTTGTGTATATGAGCAACGAAATTCGTGATCAGCAGTCAGATATTCTAAGAAACTTGGATATCTGGAGACTGTTCTTCTTCAAAATTTGACGGGGAGAAATAATGTTGGGGTTCTTTTACTTTTTTCCGCCCATTATAGTTCTCTCTTTTTTTGTCGATTTCTTCTTGGCAAGTCTTAAAATGAAGCGAACTGAATTCAGTACAGCAGCTATTTCCTGACATAGCAGAGATAAACTCAATTTCGCATTTAAACAAATTGATATATCGAATGCATGAGTGATGCGCATGCTAAAATTAGTTCTACAGATTGATCGCGGAAGAATTTCCCTGTTTATATTTTCTGGCCCAGATTTTACAGTCGGAAGTCGGAAACTGTAAAATTCGTTACAGATTTCTTATTGTATAATCATCCGGCACGTAAGATTCAAAATATTTCGTAATCGTTATTAACTTTTACTTTTTAATAGTCTCCGGTAACATGCCTTAAGTCTGTAATATTTCAGTATCATTTCTAAAATCTATATTTATATGATCATTGATCACATAAATATGTATTTATGTATATTATCATATAAATCATACAAATGTTAGGGGTATTTTAAAATATTTTTTGCTTATTTATGTTGCCTACTCTCATTAGAAATATGACAACAGGGCATGATTATTTAAAAAATATATAATTGTAAACTTTTGCTAATAATATAAAAATTATACACATTACGCAGTTATATCGACATTGTCATCACTTTCACGTATCAAGCAATGCAAATCTAGTTCATTTCCAATTTTACAGAAAAATAGCGGAACCAGTAAATCACTTTTTACGATATTGCACAATTTTGCAGTCATTGATGGCGTTACTGGTTTTTATGACTGTTTTAATCGTCGCCCACTGATTGTTACGAGTCAATCAGTGACGAACGCACTTAATGTTATGGAACCGTTTCAATCAAACGACTACTACGTGTTTTAAGAATTCATTTTTGGTTATTTATTCTCGGTTTCTGCAATATTGAGTGTCTGTTGTTTAAGTTTAGGGCGGCTATTGTGAGAAATGCATGAAGTAAATGCTAACCTAATTCTGACTGGATTAGAGAAAGGAGGAGCCCCTTGCCCTGCAGTGGGATAGTGAGACAGTAATGGATGATTTAAGGCAGTTCAGGGTGCTAGTTTATCACCCACATTCCGCAAGTAACGACGCTATTAGGCATGATTCCAATATTCCGATTCCGACTTATTATTCTTATTGACTGAAATATGTGATTGAAAGACATTCTCGAAAAATTACAGCTCTAGTCATTTGTTCTAAAATTTCCAATCAATTGTTCGTTTGGATTAGAAATGCATGACTTTTTTTAGTTATCATACCACTGTGTACTACGTTACGTTAATTGGTACATGAAAATTACATCTTGAACCTAACTACATATCCACCAACATCATTACTATCCCTCTATTCAACCCATTAACTTATTCTTTGACAGACGGTTTGAAAACCTCTAAACTTAAAAAAAACGTATATCTGTTCAATGGCTTTTGTGATTTCTTGGTCTTGATCCACGTATAGTGTTTTTTTTCTCATATTTTGTTTTCAGTTTTTAGCTTCGAATAATTAAAATTTATTAATTCTCTTGTTCCAGTTTAATCAGTGCATCATGTCCAGGGCCCACTGACGGCAGCCACAAGGATGCGTCGACAATGAAACACTACTCCAATGCGCACACGCCGTTCAATGATTACTTTATGATGTACCTTGCGAGATGGAAGCGCGCCGCCGTCGTGTTGTTGTTCGTGTGGATTGTCGTCACTTATTTAGTTATATCGCCTCTCAGGTTAGTATTCATTACGTACATAGCTTTAAGGCCATTTTTACTTCGATATCATTAATGTAAAACAAGTTATTTGAACCACTGGTACATGCAGGGATAGGGGCTAGGATTCAACTGTGTTGTAGAGTCGAGTAGAATTCGGTATAATTATCCCCCGGCCGACCTCTTGGCCTCTCGGCCACAAACTTGAACTTAAGCTTCTGTTGACCCCCCCTTCAAAATTAAAAAAAATAATTGCGTTTTTCAGAGACGCAATTTATTTTTTCTAAGGCTTACAAAATTTAACATGTATATCACAAATAATTTCATATTGAAAGCCCTTTCCAGTCCAAAATCCTGGATCCCTCAGGGCATTATGAGAGCGTTATCTATAGTGTCTTTTGATTCAAATAATCTTGTTTCTTGATATGGCTGAAGCACGTTGGTTAGTAAGCGCCCTCATAATTTCGCCCATTAGTCGCGTATTCGGTAACTCCTTTGAGATTCAGCCGATATCGCTAATTTGACATTTAGTAGTATCACATATCATCGTAGTACTTAAGTGATATTGATCTTATCATCGGAAATATCTTGTCTTGATTGATAAGAAACTAGAATTACTAACCGTCTGACGACGATACCCAATGACATCCCTTGTTAGATACAGATTTAATTTCTATATTTGTAACTATCTATCAAGAATCCATTAGATTTGAGCGAAAATATACACCTGAAATGTAATAAACCCCTTGCTCTTATTGATCGTTTAATTGTTTAAAAAGACAACTCCCGCACGAAAAATTGTTCTTGTGTCTTTTACAAACATACAAACAACGGGACAAAGTACAACCAGACCCGAAACAACTTTTTAATTTCTGGATCGCACAAATAATTCTTCCGTGTGGGAATCGAACCCGTGGCAACCTTAACCACTGCGCCACGGAGGCAGTCCTAATGATTATCTCTTAAGAAAATTCATGATTTCTGTTTTTGCTTTGAGTCCAAGTATAGATTATTTAGAAACTAGTAAATTAATGTGTGTATTGAAAAGTCATTGATACTGTGACCTGTTTGCTTCTTACAGCAATGATACTGCTGGGTAAGTATAGATAGTTAGTTGAATTTAGTAGTCTTCTGTGATTAACATTAGTTTAGTATGAAGAGTACTATGTTGGGAGCAAACCAATCTCTCTTTCGTTATTGTATGTCAATGGCAATGTTGGTTACCCCTAAGAAAAAAAGGGGAAGTTAAATCTTTTAATTTATATCTCATGAAACGAACGCACCGTTTTGATGCGATTTTTTTAGTTTCAAGTTATTAATATTACACATTCTTTATGTTTGTATGTCGAACATAATAATATATTTAAAGGAAAAGACACGCCGAACTTTATAAATATTTATTTTTGTGTCGGGGGTGTTGTAAAAAACAGTTTTCAATGTTTTACAATATTCCATTTTTAACAAAGTTTTAAGGTTTTGAAATAAAAAGAAAGATTGGTTATATACATTTTTGGAAGCTAGAATTTAGTACGTAGTGTATCAGGGAGTTTAAACGCTAGAATGTAATGGAATATTTTCAGTATTCAAGGGATTTAATATCAAACTTTTAGGTAGAAATTCAGCTCTATGAATTAAATAGTAATTTTCAAGTAATAAGTCTTTTCCATAACTATTCGTAGTTCTTGCTAGCATTAAAATAGTTTGTAGATATTCTTGTACTTTAGTTATTAATGTTTTTGCAAATATAATAATTTATATTCTTTACAGATGCAATGGGAACCAAGATGAGGTCGTGGAATACCAGGAGAGGCTTAAAAGAGTCACTTCTCAATTAGAAACATTAAGACAACAACACAGTAATCTTATAGCACAGATTAAAAAGTCCTCAGGGTAAGTAAATAAAGTAATTTTAATGCTTATTAAAAATTAAAAATAAATAAACAAGTATGATACGAAAAACCCCAAAAACGTTGTAAAAACATTTGCTAAATCCCTGAAAACATGGTTTACCGACTCACTTAACCCAGGATAAAGACAATACAAATAATGATGAAGAAAAACAGGCATTGCTCTATTCCCATTTCGAGCCCAATCTAAACATTATTGATAATATTGATATCTTCAAATCAGCCAAATTATACAAATGCTTAGTAAATTAACCAAAATCTTTACCAAAACCTCTATCCATAAGTGAAAACGGCATAAAAATCTGTTCAGTAGTTTCTGACTTAGTCGCGAACAAACAGATGCGACGGTGGACTTTGTATTAATGAACCAAAGAAAGTGTGTCAAGTTTGGCTGTATGACTTTTGACCTTTGCTGATGAAAGAAATTGACAGCACATGTTATGTAGGGCATGTACACACACAGCGCCTTTAATTTTTAAGTAAAACATGTGGTTGTTAGTTCTTTATATTTATTAACAAATTTTCTATGCATACCATGTCTAATGTTATGTCACCCTTGCGATAGTTAGACTCTATGACAAGAAAATGACAATATGACGGAACGTTCCGACCTGTGACTAAACTAACAAAATAGTTGTGTATGCATATGCAATGTATAAGCAAAGTAGCATAGTCTGATAACCAGTCTTACCGAAGAGTATCGTGTTATAATCCAAGTAACTGGGTTGTGGAGGTCCGATAGGCAGTCTCTCCATGTAAAATACTGTTACTCATCTGCATCCGGCGAGACTGAAAGCCAACTCATACATAGCTTGGAAGAAAGGCTATGCCATGATGAATAAAAATAAATAGCATCTAAACGGTTAGGTGTGAAAATATATGAGCTTCAGATTTGAAAGAATCGAATTGATGAATGAATCATCATCACATACAAGCTTTTGCTAGTTGATCTGCTCGCCTGGATTATTTTTAGGGTATACCTGCTATATCTACTTCTAATAAGAGTTCAGAGCAATAAACAGAGGTATCTTTGTATTTCTATATTGATTTCCATATCTATCAGAGTTGTATGAAATACACCAACGTTAAATTGTTCACAATATTTGTAATAGGGGTGAGCCTATTGCCATTTACCGGGTATCTACCAAACTTTGGGCTACTGTTGAAAATATTCTAATGTAAATTATAAAACTAATGGTACTGTACCGACCCGCGCCACAGGGGCAGTTGATAGGTTTTTGTATATGGAAATCAACAAACTTTTTCCGTTCTAAAATAACTCGAATTTGAAAGTAACTGTACAATCATCTTGTCAAACATTAATATTATGCGTTAATATTACACGCCATGTCAATGTACCGCGTTGAGAGAATTTTAAACACAACAATGTATGTTGGAATACAATAAAAAACTATAAAATTCGTTTTATTGTTTCCATGAAGTCACATAATAACAATATTATGGCAGTTTTTTCTCAGACCACTGAACATATTTAGAATACATACGAGTATAGGCCTACAACTTAATACAACCTTGTATGCAAGGTTTGCGGCTGGTGGAGACATACTAAATTCATAATTTAGAACATCAGTGACCTGACTTATGCAGCTTACGGTAGCCTTTTATACAATCTATATACATTTTACATTCTAAGGCTCTTTACTAAGTTGTCGGATTATAATACGAATGCAATATTTGGTGCCTGCGCTTGGCAAAATCATTTTTGAATATTCGAATATAAAAAAAATATCGGATTTGCATAATTCAGTCAATAATCATTTCTAATATATGCAAAGCTGTAACAGTAATCCCAAAACATGTTCTATCATACGGGTACCTTACATTTTTAAGCCCGATAAATTCGCTTGGTGTATTTTAAACTGGTCTGTTTTCAATTTTTTATTTTAAATACAATATAGCTAAATTTGGCAAGCATTAATATACTAATTATATACATTTTTAGGAGCATTAAAATAACCATTGCCGGCAGAAGTCTTCTCCCGGAATAAAAGAGGGGTCAGGTCTTTAATCCGTCACTAAAATAACCATTAGAAAACAAAATATTTGTCTACGATTTTTTATAAATTTCTTTTTTCTATATAGTATTTTCTGAAATAAACCAGTTTTTTTGTCCATGTATCCTAATATTAAACTATTTTCCAGGCTCAATGGAAACCTCAAGGACATAGACCCAGGGTCCCTGTTCTTCGACGGAGGGCAGGGACCGACAGAAGAATACGAGAATCTCAGGAGAAGAATATACACCAACACAAAAGAACTGTGGTACTTCGTCAACCATGAACTTGGAAAGTTGATGCAAGAAGATAATAAACAAGAAAGAATACAGAATATTTTAGACCAAGTTGCTGATAGAAAAAGGTTGGTATTACTTTCTTAACCAGTGCCGAGTCATGCTTGCTACACATACATGTATCGACTGCCTCCGTGGCGTAGTGGTTTAGGTCGCCACACCGCAACCATTGCGTCGGGAGGTCGTGGGTTCGATTCCCACACGGAACAATTATTTGTGCGATCTACAAATCATTGTTTCGGGTCTGGTTGTACTTTGTGTTGTTTGTAAAAGTCCCCGCGACGCAAGACCAATTCTTAGTGCGGTAGTTGCATTCTTCAAGAAAAAAAAAAAAATCGGGTTGGCAAGTTCGGTTCGGAAGTATTTATCGAACAACAAAACCGACTCAAAGCAATTACTGCACTTGTTCGGCTTGTGCCGATTGGGTAGTTCGATCGTCACAATTCGGTTGAAACGTTCAGGCGTGGCGATTTCAAGCGGCTTTTTTCCCGAACATTCATCTACACATTCGGTTTGGCCGTTCGGCTAGGCCGATTGATGCCGAATATGAGTGTAGCAAGTTTTACATAGTTTGTGGATAATAGCGGAAAGCCTATTCTATAGTTGAAGTATGAAAACAAAGAGCCAGTTTCACGGTTTATATTTAAGTGTCAGATGTTTGAATACAAATATCAAAATTCCATTACGTTGTTAGATATTTAGATGTGGTAAAACTATGTCTTCATAATCCTTCTGATAAGATAACCGATACTTATCCAGCAGTTGTGGTACCAAAAGTAATTCTTCTTAAGGAAGTCATTGTAAGGAGATCGTTTACAGATTATTTACTCGATTGTGTAACAAAGCAAGGTAGTATGTTTACCAGCTTATGTCTCTGGTACGCTTGTTTGTGTTTCCTTTAATGCAGTGCATTCGTCGTCTTATGATGGCCACTAAATTTAATTTGAAGGCTGAAAAACGGAACTTTTTCCTATTTTCAGTTCTCTTTTTCGAATTGTCACGTTTCATCTATTTGGGTTGTGTTTTTTTTATCATATTGGTATAATAATATTGATATTGGGCCTTCAGTGCACTGGTGGCCGAGTGCGGGTTAGAAGTTTGCATTCCTTCAACAACCGTGTTAAAGAACTCTCAGACACGCAAGATGCCATCACTTTGTTTTACTTCTACGTATTGAAAGGGATATATTTAAGCAATACAGTACTGTATTATTACCTTAACCATTTATTAAAGAAGTGCTAGAAAATGACAAGCAATAAATAATCCAAATGATTTTGAACCTTATCGTAAAAAACAAGAGGTTAATTTTGCTTTGTTATTTTTCCTCCCGCATATTCGAGGTGCATTTCAAAGTCACAAATGCAAGGAAATAGTCAAGGAAAATGATGGTTTATTGGTTTTTAATTCTTTTAAGTATTTGCTGAAGTAATCTTAGTCCTCAATCATCAAAAAGATCAAAAAGAGTGCCTAGGAGTTCCTTGCTGGCTCATTGGCACTATCTTCCGAACTGGCGATAAATTCACTCACTGTTTCACTGACTATCATAAGTCAGCATTTGACCTAAATGATTTGATTTTGACTTATTCCATGTTTTATATGTTATGTATATTAGCCAGTACTAAACCCGAAAAATGCAATATTGCTTCAGTTCGCTTGACGTTTCGGCACTGGTTGCATATACTGTAGGTCCAAGCAGGCTACTGATATGTACGTCTCCGCATTTAATTAAACCGTATGCTCAAATTCCGAGTATAGGAGATTAAAAATAAATTTAATCACTAGTCGAACCAACGTCGAATATCAAAAATCTATTTGGTCTAAAGTCTAAACGAGTTAGCTGTTCTGTCAACACTAGAATATAATATACTAGCTTTTCCCGCGACTTCGTCCGCCACCTCAATTTTCCTATAGGAATGCGTAATTTTCCCGGGGTAAAAAGTAGCGTTTGTCCTTTCTTGGGTATCAAAATATCTCCATACCAAATTTCATGCAAATTGGTTCAGTAGTTTAGGCGTGAATGAGTAACAGACAGACAGATAGTTACTTTCGCATTTAGATTCTTAGTATGGATTGCTTATATTATTTTTTGTATATAATATTATGTCATCTGCACTAACATGTTTTGGTAGTAAATACACGTGCCATTTGTTATTTCATATTTTATGTCAATTTTATTATTGTTCTTTTGAAGGTCGTGGAAATAATTTCGTTCTAGGCAAGGTCGCGAAATTTGACTTTGTTATTTATTTTGATGAGATACAATGAATGTTGTTTTAACATGAACGCTATAAAAAAAAAATTCGCTTAGTATCGACTTAATTTAATGGTACGGTAGGTATAGGTACGGCTGCTACGGCCCAGTGGTTAAGGTTGCCACGCCACTACCATTGCGTCGGAAGGTCGTGGGCTCGATTCCCGCACGGGACAATTTTACGTGATCTACAAATCGTTGTATCGTCTTTGATAGTACTTTGTATCCATTGAGCAGTTCTTAGTGCGGGAGACGTCTTGTTTGAAAAGAAAAAGGAAGTCACTATAGGCCCAAGCGCATATAAAAGAAACAATAATATTTTAAGTCCGCACATATTCACATGCAACAATGCACATCTCCATATAAAACGACACCTCCATGCAAGTACCACAAAGTCAAGATCAAATAACAGTCTCGTAACAATAAAATAGCGATCTCAAATGACACGCGATTAGAATGCAACTGCACATCTCGATGATAATGACAAGGATCTTACTGATATAACGAATGCAAAAGTTTGGATGTTTGTATGTTTGTTACGTTGTCATGCCGAAACTGCTGTACCAATTTTAATATTGAGTATTTGTATAAGTAGTTTGACTGCCTCTGTGGAGTAGTCGGTAGTGTATGCGAATGTTTCGGGTTCCAATCCTGGGTTAGACCAACAAAGTTTTCCGAGATTTTCTGTTAAGACTTTCTGAGAGAAGAAGATTTCCAGAAAAGTACTTAATACCGTCGATTCTGCGCCTAACCTCATGAAAGTGTAGGAATAGAGAACTTGTACACTATAAACAAAGTCCTGCACTGGTTTCAATGAATTTGGCCGCCGTAGCCGAATATCAGCTGGGAGGACATTACACAGGTAGTTAATAACTCAGAAACATAGGATATTTTTTACCCCAAGAAATCTTTTTACGTGTACAAAGTCGCGTTCACAAGCTAGTTAACAATTAAATAAACATAGAGAAACGTCTTAATAAATCCGACATTGTGTCTTAATTAAGTGATTAACCTCGTTTAGACGCACAGCTGTTTAAACAACAGTTAGCGTTTAAAGCATTAAAACAGCTGTGAACGACGATCGGTAAACTATCTTTGAAAGAAAGTAAGGGAAAATAGTAGCTTATTAAATCGGTGTGTTTTTGTGGTCTGTGTTTTTGACTGATACGTACTGTACGATTTATCTAGATAAAAAATAATCATTCTGTGTATTTCCAAAATAAAGTACTTGTATTCAGCAAGCCACCGTCAGGCATTAACCCCCGGTTTATGAGGTACATTTAGCGGCAGTTTATCTATTCAATAGCGTTAAAACTCATACAAAAAAACGCTATTGAATAAATAAACTACCGCTAAATGTACTTAGAAACCTGGGGTTAGTTAGTTAATACTCGACTAAATTACTAGCTTAGTATCTACTACTAGAGTAATCAGATTTTTTTACTACTATAACTCGAAATACCTAGTCGAAATATAGTGTTAAATTCATATTAGAATCGACATATTGCATCATACTATGTTGTAGAAATAAATATTGATATTGTTTTATGTTTTCATTTAATAATAAATGTATATTTTACTTTCCACTTGTGTACAGAACTACAGAAGACAGTACACGCCACAGTTAAATCAATAGCGTACGATTGTTAAAACAGATGGCTTTTAATTAAAGTAATTAATTAAAACTACAGTTTGTATTGCGTAGTACTCGTAACCGGCGGTCCTGTATGACAAGGTATAAGTATGAGTCGTGCGAGGCGCCCATAGCCAGTTGCGCTCACCGGTCGGTAAACGCTCTGTGGGTGAAGCGACCATTATCGCGGTCTTTCCATAGATGGGTGACCGCTTAGTGTGAACAACTTTGACACTAGGTTGACCACTAACCATACGACAAACAAACAAACTGTTTGAGTGTGTATGAAGCAAGGGAAGTTTGTAAGGATCGTACCAAGTGGCGTTCTTTCGTCTCTGACTACCCTTATGGGAAAAAGGGCGTGATATTGTGTATGTGTGTACATGTGTATTGGTTTGGTTAAGATTTCTGTTACTTTTGTGCTTAGGGGGAGTCGTAGGTTCCATTCCCTATATTCTATGTTTCTATCAATGACTTGTTCTTAGCTTTGTCTGTGTGTATGTTTGTAGTCTCTTTCTAGACATAAAAAATTGTAACTGCAGGAGTTTTTGAAAGAAAACGATTGCGTAATATCTATTTTTCGTTTAAAAATAAAATTAATGTTTCAGTTGTAAAATAAACAAAATTATTGATCACGATTTTACTCGGTGCCCGTGCGTATCCCGAGATGGTACCGATTGTCGAATAAATTATCTTAAAGTAATAATTTGTATGGATTTTAATGAGTCTACTGTCTACTAAATATGTCGGCTTCAATAATATTTTCTGATTTTTGTTTTTTTATAAATGAAAAGAGAAATGGTGCTTTTGAACGATAGAAGAGACAGAAACCTTTTTATTAAAAACGGATTAGACGATTTGAGTATAAAAGTTTACTGATTTTGGTTTATTATTCATAGTTTGATCATTTTCCATTTTTATTCAACGGCTTCTGCAGTTTAGAAAAGAGCTGCACCAATGGTTGAGAGTTTGGTTCCTTACTGAAAGGGTTACTGGAATCTACAATTTTAATTGCATTCATTTATTATTTTTATGTTTTATTTATTTATTATTTTTAGGGGGATTTGGAAGGGAAGAGGGGAGGCCTTTGCCCAGCAGTGGGACATTCAAATAGGCTAAGGAAAAAAAACATTGTTAGATGCTTTGTGACCATTATTTATATCTATTTGAAAAGTTTCTTGCGTGTAACACAAGTCATTTGGGCTAGAGTTGCCTAGAAAAAGCTTTTGAAGTATCGTGTGGGCAGACAAATAGCGTCTAAGTATCGTCATTATCGTATTGATTTGTTCAAAATATACCACGTATCAATAAATCCTGCATAATTAACGAACACCAATAAACTACAATTATTTATAATCAACATGAACTAGTTTCGGTAGTCTAATGTGATTTTAATTCCATACAAACTGGTATATACATATGTTAATACCTATAAATAATTATATGAGTCATATATTTAGGTTTTTTCAAGGTTACATACATATACGATGATGACTGTAGGGAATATTAAATCTTCTTGATTGCATTTTATGAGTAGTAAAACGTTTAATATGATTTGTGCAAATGAAATGTCGGAATAAGCAGGTTAGTTGTTAGTTTGTCAGGAGATTGGTAGTTGTTTTCATACATTTACTTTATAAATTGTGACCTATGCGTCGGATAACGTATCCTATTGATAAAGTATAGTTAACCGATAGCCGCAAGCTGTGAAAACGGCCCTAAATGTTATCAACACGATTTGGGGAGGAGATAGGGGAAGGGTTGAACCTATATTATTTCTTATATAAAGCAAAATAATTAAACCAAATGTCAAAATTCTTTCTGATTTTGACATGGAAGCGGGGAAAAGCTCGTACTTTCTCAATAATTTCAAGTTTTCTTTCCATTACAGGTCATTACTATCAGATCAGCAGCACTTACCAGAACTAGACGGGTACCACGAGTGGCGTATCGCCGAAGCAGCTAACGTGAGCGACTTAGTACAGAGAAGACTGAGGCATCTACAGAACCCGGTCGACTGTCGTGACGCTAGGAAACTTATCTGTAATTTGAATAAGGTAATTTTGCACGTTTGATTGAACAGTATTTTAAGATTGTTGCCAGTGGTTACCTCTGCGGTCTGTAAGGTAGTGTATGCTGTAGATTACGAGGTCTTGTGTTGGATATTTGGGTCGGGCAAAGTAATAGAACAATCCTGTAGCACATTTACCAACTTTTGATAATGTTTCTAGTAGTACTACCGGATACTTTAAAACTTAAACTTAACTTTCTCTGGTCTCGGGTCGACGCATATGGGAATAAGGGGTGATTTTATGTATAATATTTAAATAACCTATCTAAATGACATAGTAAGATTTTCGAGAAGGAGCCTCTATGGAAAATAATTTATACATTTCGCTGCACAAATTCACACCGCTTGATAACCGCAATTAGATATTATGAAAAACGTACAAGGAAAAAAATATTTTTCCTGGTACGCTACGTTTTTCGTACGTTTAAAAAATTTAAAACCACATATCAACATAGGTTAAATGAAAGCATGTCAGTCAATTCACATTCATATTTGTTCCGGTTAAAAATCAAATCTGCGACCTGTCTGTGTACGCTGGAAGTGGCGTGACACCCACTTAACCACTGCGCCACTGTAGGCCACAAAAGTCATTTTCGAAATAGTTCGTTAGTCATATTCCACTTCACCTATTTCTTATCATGTCTTATCAACCACCTGTTGTCACTTCAAAATAGTTACATCACTTACCACGGCCTAGTATTCTAGGTATTCTAGTTAAAGACCTAGGTGATTATGTAACTCATTCTCATTACTGAAATGGCATTTAATTATTTGCGTCCGAACAGTGCGAAATGTAGAGGTTCCGCTACATTTAATATTATTAATTTAGGGGAAAGACAAAATTGGAGGCCTTTGTCCAGAAATGAGACATAAAGAGGGCAAAAAAAATATGATGAGCCCTCTTAAAACATACCATCATTTGAATAAAAAAGTACATTACATTAATATTGGGAGAAAAACATATTTTTCATTTCGTCTTTCGTTCGACTTTCATAGCCCAAATATCAGTAAATTAAAGTTCTTTATATCATCAAATGTTCTAAAACAATAATATTGTGAAACAAGCCATCATTATTATCTCGGGATCTGTTTACTCCATAAATTTATTAAAAGAGCACCTGTTTCTATTCATCTTCTTTATAACACAAAGGCCCTGCGTATCGTAAAGGGCGCGATCCCACTATGTCGTAACGATTAATTTATCGTTGGACGACTGTGGTCTCTAGCTGTTCCTATTATAACGATTGTTTGTCGTCAAAAAAAAATTCGTTTAGTGACTCGTATCTAGCCGTCCCCACTGTCACGATAATCTGTCGTCACTGAAAAAAACGTCGTAGATGACAGTAAGTCGTGTCGTTCTATATGTGAATGCCACGACACTTAAAACTGTACGATTATCTGTCGTCACGACACAGTGGGAACGCGCCCAAACATGTATAAAATTAGATGACAACACACCGGTCCCTCATCTGTCACTGTCACCTGTCAAAGGGCCGTTGACCCCGTGACGTCAGTATTTCGCGCTCTAGTACTAAATAGAGCTAAGTGTTGACAAATTATTGTGTGGATGTTAGATTTGTGCAACGGCTACTGTATGTGTGAATTGGTCTATTTATCATAAAGATGTTTTGTTAAATGTCACTCACTTTAAAATCGATTTTATTTTTTAGATCAGAATAATAATTGTTACCCATAACTACATACTGTTGTCAAATATACGTAATAATACTAAAAACAGAGTTTTTGATGAAATTGTTTAGTAACTTCACTGCTAACTAACTTGCAAAACTTTGTAAACATGGAGCCGGTTTTAATCATGTCAACTTGGTTATTTTTGGGCATATATTGTGGCAATTATACATACATACATTTATATATATATGAATAGACCAATATTACTGTAGGTATATACCACTTAAACTGACCAGAATATTGATAATGATATAACTTACTACATAAGTCCTTTTTTCTTTTGACGCACTTTACAAACGAGTTTAATCAACATTTCAGACAGAATACTATTGTAATTGTCTCTCATACCACGATTGTTCGACTATTCAAAAACAGTTTGAATAACATAGTCGTAAATCTTCGCTTCTTAGTCGGCGAAAGATAAAAATGTCGTAAAACAAAAGCTCTTATAAGCTTGTTTTGTAACAAACAGACTATGGTCGAGTCGTATTATTAGTTTTCTAATCACTTTTATGAATGTTTTTCGAAATATTACCCTGTATAATGTTTGATCTTTAAACTTTAAAAAGGGTTTCAAGTCTTGCAACAATTTAACACGTTAAGCAACCCCAACACGGTAAATTTTAATGAGCCGCCTAATTATTACTAGAGACTGTAAGTACAGTACTTTACACAATGTTGCTTATACTTTGGTAGAAAAAAAAAACGAGTTGACCGATCATCTCAAGGTGTCAACCTCTCTCCCCTAGAATAAAACCCTTGCCATTACCACTGCATTCTACACTACAGAAATGACCGAACATTTCTCGAACAAATGTTCCAAAATATGCAAATGTATTATATTGTAAAGCTGTTACAATTTATTAACCCTCGTTATCGAGAGGTCGATTATCTAATACGCTCGATAATATTTGTCGCCTTGACCCCTTCTGTTTACTGATAGCTGCGCGTTGCATCAACTGTGTCTGTGAATTTATAAAAAATATACAGATTTTAAACTCCCTTGAATACGAAAGAAACTCGTAATTTTTATTGGAAGCTTTCTATAAACCATTTTCATTAAAAACGTCTGATAATAATTTTTCTAAAATAACGACAATATCCCGGCAAATTAAGCATATATTTTTTTGTATACTTTCGTAATTTTAACTATACTTAAATGTTATGTCAGCTTCTCTCCATAGGCCACGTGGTAAAACTCGTTGGATAAGTTGCAAACGTCAGACAAGCTTCACCCATTCGATATAACATTAGAAGGAGTAACGTATACATCGGAAGAAAGTACCCTTCCTTTAGCTTAGATCAGACAAAATAAATATAAATGCATTCTAGTCCTATTCAGTATACCTTGTCGTTATTTAATCTGCCTTTCTCCATGCGAGCAACACGTAATATTCATTGACTTAAATGTGTTTTTTTCTTCTTCCTCAGGGTTGTGGCTTCGGCTGCCAGCTCCACCACATCGTATACTGCCTGATCTTCTCATACGCCACGGAAAGGACGTTGATCCTCAACTCTAAAGGCTGGCGGTACAACAACAAGGGCTGGGACTATGTGTTCCATCCCATCTCGGATAGCTGCACCAGCGCTTATGATGACAAAGTTGTGCAGTGGCCAGGTAAATATATATTCTACTTACACATTAAAATATACATGTTTAAATATTTTGTTAATATCTAATCATAATTTTAACTCCGTTGTTATCTGCTTTAGCTCTATAAGTGTATACCAATACTTATAGAGCTAGAAAGTAATAGTATTAACCAATACTTATAGAGGCAAAAAAATTGGTTGAACAACTAACATGTAAGTTTTTTTTAAATCTTTCCTGACACATTAACTTTTAGATAGTCATTTGAAGTTGTTTAACAATGATGTGAGTCATTCCTAAGTCATTTTATTTTTAATTGAACTAAACCTCTTCATTAATTTTGATGGGCTAGTTTATAGGCAGCTTACTGGTCATCGATCATGGTAAGCGAGTCAAGCAACCTTCAGAAGGTTGAAGATTTACCGAAGGTTTACATTGTGCTTTTTAGCGGATAATTTTTATGCTTTCTAAGGCACGCAAAACGTTATAATAATTTAAAACGACTAGGAGCGTTTTCAATTATTTTAACAGTCGTCAAGTTACTACAAAGGTCTTCGGGTATCTTGAAAATCTTTGACACTAGGTAGGCCACTAACCACTCGTAAGAAAGAATACAATTTAAATTCCTATATGAATCTCTCCAGGGTCTACGTGGGTAAAAGCGCGCGATAAGATATATTATATGGATTTCGGCAAAGATAAGGGTGAATTAATTATTTATTATTATTAAGAAATGTATTTAACCCTTCACATTGGGTTATGGTAAACAAAATATTATGTGTTGCACCATGTGATAATTATTTGTTACAATTAAAAATATATATGTGATTTATGTTATAAATTGTTGTAGGATATCTTATTAAGTGTAAATTACAAGAACGAAGCGTATTGTCAGTGTTTGTTAGTCAAAGCACGAATATGATTTAACGATAATACAAGTAAAGTCTCAAGATACACATTAATTAAACATATCAGAAAAAGTGCTCAGTCATTATTTCCAAAGGTTTTCATAGTTACCAACATTAATATAAAAAATATTTGTGAGCAATCTTACCTATACACCTTTATTAAATCTACTATGAGCTTTGAAATTGAGACAATTCTTTAACAATTTCAGAATTTTTCAGTTAGACAAAATGTCATAGTAACAACAAATTACACAATTATTTTCTCAAAAGAATAATAGTCTCTATACCTCAATGCATACGAGCCATTTCACTATATCTCTTTTATAGGTTATGTGTTAAATATATTTCCAGTGACGTACGACGCGAAGGTGATCTCTCTGCCGTTCATCGACTCTATATCGCAGAAGCCGAAGTTCTTACCGCTCGCTATACCTAAGGATTTGGCGCATCGGTGAGTTTATATACTTTAAGTTTCTTCGTTGTAAAATAGCATTAAGATTAAATTGATGTCATTTAATTAGCTAGATGCAAGAAAAAATCCATAATATAAATAAAATGTCTCTTTCTTTCTTAATATTTGAGCTGATTTCTTTCGAGTAATATGCATGGTGTTGCCATATTATAAATCTGCGATCAATTTTAACGTATTATTGACGATTACAACACACTGTAACTGTGTGATTTGATCCTCTTACAATAAATTATATTTACGATACAATTCTGTTGAATTGCGTTACAAAATGGTCAGAACAATCAGTTTTATAAAAATACTAATTTGCGCTATGAAAATAAGTTAACTAGTATATTTACTAGTGCTAGAATTCGCTAGGTGACGTCTTACCTCTCTACCTAGGTTTGTTTTAAAACCACATTGTCTGTTTGCCAACAGGATAGTACGTTTCAACGGTGACCCAGCGTCATGGTGGGTGGGACAGATGCTCAAATACATACTGAAGCCGAAGACAGCGATGCAGAGAGCGATCAACGACACTATTGCTAAGATGAACTTCAAGACGCCTATTGTTGGGTAAGTAATATTCAACTATGAAAAAACCATTTTCATGACGAACAAATATAGTAAATACTATCTGTAGGATAAATAAAAAAAAAAAAAATTTAAGCCTTTCCTAATAACGTAAATTCGGCTAATATGGGTTTTATCTATATGTACATTGTTCCGAATACTACATTTAAAATATGCTATTTTCTTTTAGTAAAACCTTTGTTTCAATACATCTAGTATGATTACCGAGTGCTGCCACTATAGTCTGACAAAAGAGCATTAGATTATTAAGTTTGTAATCAAGGCATATCTTATGTAGTAGGTACTTAATATAATAAGTATTTGTTGCTATAACAATCAAGTAAAACGATTAATCTACGTATACGTAAAGTTACGTATACTTTAGGTATACGCTGTATGACCAACCACTCGCATTTCGTCTTTGTCTAATTATATTCTTTCTCATACTGACAGAAGAGCCATGCCTAACATAAAACCAGTAGTGAAAGTTATTAAATACTCCTTTTTTTTCCTCAGGGTACATATAAGGCGGACAGACAAAGTGGGAACGGAAGCAGCGTTCCACCACATACACGAGTACATGGCGCACGTGAAAGACTACTACGACAAGCTGGAACTCACGCGGCGCGTTGATACGAGAAGAGTTTACTTAGCTACTGATGATGCTAACGTGAGTATAACATTTTTAAAACATTGGATAAGCCCTAGCTGAAAATATTACCTTCACAAACGGGTTACAATTGCAACGTGACAGTCACTTTTGGTCTCTTTTGTGCTTCTTCCAACAGATCTGTAGAAGTAGGCATATCTGTACTTATTTACAACATTTAAACTTTCGTGATGCATTGTTGTTTTATATTATTCCATGGCAGGTGTTTGTAATATTTTTATAACGATTCTAAATAGAATATTTCTTCTGCTTACTAGACGTTAACGATGTTTCGTAACGAGGTGTTGTTTATCACACAATCCCTATTCCTAGATTGATTTCTTGCCATTGTTTTCGGACCAAAAATTTGGTTTCCGCAAGGGACGCTCAACAATCGACGCTTTTGCACGCGTTAGGGTCCTGGCGGAGGACTTGGCAGCCCAGGGAGAGGTCGCCTACATCGCCGACGCCTTCAACACATTCCCTTGAAGCAGCATACGAGTGGCATTCGAATATCACAAGAAGTGGAGGCGTACTGTAGTACGAGCTTTTAAATATGGACTATACTTATTTTTGTATGTTATCCAGGTGTTAGAAGACGCTCGCAGCAAGTACCCGGAGTACACGTTCCTGGGCGACCCGTCCATCGCCAAGACGGCGGCCACGCACCGGCGCTACACGCCGCTGTCGCTCACGGGCCTGCTCGTGGACCTGCACATGCTCGCCATGTGCGACTACATCGTGTGCACCTTCAGTAGCCAGGTATAGACGTCGCCAAACAACTTGAACATTACTTGCTGTATTAGAAAGTAAACAGAATGTAGGCCCAGTGCAGAGGACACTAATTGGTTGGCTGTTATACCAGTCGGATGGTCGAAGCTGAAACGTCCTCGCCTTTGCGCAAAACTATTATACCTAAACTGACCTAAAAATCGTTCACTAAGATGTAGCGAAATTGTTCAAGTTGTTTGGCGGCACCTATATGACCACTTAGAAAATCGGTATATATTTCGAAAAAGGTAGCTAATGTTCGACCCAGGTCCTCAACAATCTCCATGCTTAATTTAATCGGGATCGGTTAAGAGGTCTACTCGTAAATGCCCTCTTTCGCCATTATATTAAAATATGAATATTTATATAGCTGTTATGCCAGAAAACTAACTCGAAGAAGTTATGCCCTGACTTTATATCAGCCCGTGTCATTAACTCTATGTCAATACTGTGATATTTACAAAAGTTTGAAATTCTCCGTCAAACAGTCTCAGCCACTTCGATTTTCAGATATTTCTCACCAAGAATTAGTAAACGAAAAGAAATCTACCATATTAAATGACTTCAGCCTAGGTCATTCAAGACTATTGTACTTAACTACTATTACTATTATTTTGAACAAAAAGTCAAGCCAAATCAAGTTAAATCTATACTAATCTATACTAATATTATAAAGCTGAGAGTTTGTTTGTTTGTTTGTTTGTTTGTTTGTTTGAACGCACTAATCTCAGAAACTACTGGTCCGATTTGAAAAAATATTTCAGTGTTAGATGGGCTATCTATAGCCCATTTATCGAGGAAGGTTATAGGCTATATATCATCTCGCTACGACCAATAGGAGCAGAGTACCAGTAAAAAATGTTACTAAAACGGGGAAAATTTTGACCCATTCTCTTTTATGTGACGCAAGCGAAGTTGCGCGGGTCAGCTAGTCATTTATAAGTATATCATTTACTTTTGTGTCAGGTGGGTCGCGTAGCCTACGAGATGATGCAGACAAACAGAGTGGACGCGTCGGACAGTTTCTTCTCACTCGACGATATCTACTACTTCGGCGGTCAGAACTCGCACGATCGTATTGCAGTCATGACCAATGATGGATCTAATCAAGATATTGCTTTCGAGGTATGTTAATTTGACAAGATTTTTTTAGGATTTTGAAAGGAATAAAACGATTTCGATGCTAAAAAAAGTGGGTAACCTAAATAAAGCCTATATCCTAATAAAAAAATCCCACTTTCGGACATCCCGCCTTATTTGGGTAATCCACCTTATATACTGTCACTCTTGTTATAACCAAAGGTGTATTCAGAGGTGTATGAAACACACCCATATTTCGCTATAAACAATGATAGTCCCATGTAATAGGGGTTGAGCCTGTAGTCATAACACGCACGTTAACAAACTCCGGGCTACTATATTGAGAATATTCTAATATAAATTAGAAGAGATCAATAGCGCCTTGCAACCTTGCTTGTAAAAAGTGTGTTGTTATAAAATTAATGTTGTATTTCAGGTTGGCGACCTAATAGGTATCGCGGGTAACCATTGGAACGGTTACGGGCGGGGGACTAATAAAAAATCTAATTTGGTAAGTTTTATGTTCATATTATTATTATTATTCGTAAACACGCTCGTAATTTATTACATATTATTTCTTTGTTAATCATCAGTTGGTGTATTTGTTTTAAAAGCTTTTTTTATATTTGGTTACAAGGGGAGGGAGTTCTGTATTCGGATATTGACAAAAAATCTATAATACCAAAATAATAAGTTTCGGAGGCAATGTTCAATAATTCTTCAAAATCTGGTACCAGAACTATCCGAGAGTAACAGATAATGCGAAAAAATGTCATATGTTAAACATCTTAATACCATTATCTTTATAACATGAAGACTTTACAACAAACTAATTGTATAATTTCTCTTCCAGAACGGACTTATCCCATGGTACAAGACCGCGGATCATCTAGTACTATACCCGTTCCCTGAGTACAAGCAAGTGCCGATGTACGACACGAGACAAAAGGACTTATAGACCACACATAGGTACAATATGCCATACAAAACATTACTTTACACCCACTAGAAAGAGACGGAGACGAGATGGCAATATATTGTTATATAACATTACGTCACACCTACTGGAATGAGACGGTGATATATAACAATGTGTTGTGAGAGAGGGATAGCAATATATTGTTGTATAACTTTACGTTTCACCCACTAAAATGAGACGGTGATATATAACAATGTGTTGTTAGAAAAAGATGGCAATATATTGTCGTATATGTATTTATTTAACAGTATGAAAAATACAGTGGAATATTAACTATTGTTGAGGTATTGTTTGAAAATTACCATGAAATAGATTGTCACGCGTACCTCCAATACCGTATCTGATTTTAATGATTTAGAAACAATTGTATGATTCTACTTATACACATATTTGTGGTTTTATTGGCAAGATTTAAGTGTTGGTAAACTTACGACTTGTTTTAATGGTGAAGAAAAAATATTTTGATGAAATCTTGGATGCTTGGAAGTTTTTGAAACAGTTCTTGAAAGTATGAAAAGTCCTGCTGTTTGCCAGCGTGGTAAACTAAAGCCCTCTTTCCTTTTTCCGGAAGGAGACCTTTTCTTAGTAATTGTTTTTTTTCATACTTAGCAATTTGATTATGCCTTAATTTATGTTTAAGTAAAGTCATACAATCGTTTCAAAGAAATACTAAAGTAACGAAAATCAATAATTCCTAGTACGGAAGTTGTCTTTACAAAATGCAACCATCATAAGATCATACAAAAATAGTATAAATAAAAAGCAATATTAGAAAAATTATACAGTCAACGTCAGAATTATGTATACACTGTCACATTTTAGTCGTACTTTTCATATGAAAATATCAATTTTATTATTGCTATTATTCAACGGACAAAATGCAATGATTGTTAAATTACTATAAAGTTAATATAAAGGAATAATTTAATTATTTTTTATTGATAAAAATGCTTTAGAAAACGAGACAGTGTATATATTTTTGCCAGTGACTGTACACTGGCGGTCTTACCTCCGGTTCCTGAGGTACATTTAGTGGTAGTTTATCTATTCAATAGCGTTTAACCTCATATAAACATGACAATTGAAAAGATAAACTGCCTCTGTGGTGCAGTGGTTTAGGTAGCCACGCCACTACGATTGCGTTGGAAGGTCGTGGGTTTGATTCCCACACGGAGCAATTATTAAAATTTGTGCTATTCACAAATAATTGTTTCGGATCTGGTTGTACGTCCGGTGTTTGTATGTTAGTAAAAGTCCCTGCGACATAAGACCAATTCTTAGTGCGGGAGTTGTCTTTTCTATAAAGATAAACTACTGTTAAATATACCTCGGAAACCGGGTAATAGTGAATTTCGTACGCATCGGTACTGCTTACCGTTTGTAAGGTAAAGATTAATGATACTTGTATAGATAGAAATGTCTACGATCGTTCAAGTTTTCATAAGCGTCTTTTACGGGCTTGTTATATTGTTAAAATTTACTATAATGTTGATAAGAATTGGGCAAAGTTTATGCTTTGATCATCTTATTTAATTGGTTTGTCATGGTTCTTATTCAGTGGATAATAGGAATGTTTATGAACGTTCAGTCTGAAATAAAAAAATCTTAGTTACTTACGTTAACTTTTTGGTAATAGTGTGTTGAAGAACAGTAGGTCTGTATATTAATAGACTGGTACTACGGTTTGTCAGAATCCGTAATATAATAGAATAGATTTTTAAACATAATATTATAATGCAACGGGTCTTATACGCGATTGAAAATTTAAAGGTTTGGATACCTTATTTGCTGCCCGACGTTTCGATCGCATTACAACGACCGTGGTCACGAGCTGACTGTCAATGCGATCAAATGCGATCGAAACGTCGGGCAGCAAATAAGGTATCCAAACCTTTAAATTTTCAATCGCGTATAAGACCCGTTGCATTATAATATTATGTGTACTAGTCGCGAGAGTTTAAAAACATAGATTTTTAAAATCGCGGTTCCCTGCATGTCTTTTAACACATAATTCCGGCACAGATAAATCAGACAAAGAGAAAAACTTTTTTTATTGTAATTCACTCTCTCAAATGGTGGCATGTATAGAGATTATTGGTGGTAATAGTTTGAAAATATTTTTGTCATGACAGCCCAATACTTATCAACATAGTAACTCGAATACTAGTAAAATTGTAAGCGTGATTTATTTAAAAATCCTTATAAACTTATAACGAATCAACCGACATAATAATATGTTACGGGCATTATTTTATTTCTTAATTTAAAACAATTGATTATAACATTGAACTGCATAATTTAAAAACATTAAACAATAAAGTATAAAAAAATGTCACAAAATGAATTGAGAATGTACTAAATTAGGGATACAATAGGGGACAAATGTTCTTCAATATGTGTGGGGGGCTACCACGTATCCCACTTGATAACTATTTGAAAGCCACTATGCTGTACATTACTTTCTTCCTTAGATTCTAGTGATTAATATGTCACGTCAAAGCAGCAATGTACTGAATAGTGAGCATCAACTTGACTAATACTGGTTGTCAACTGAGATACATGATAAGCCCGCATGCGACCTACGACCGTAGCGACGAATGACGCGTGTTACAGCGAGTAAAGCCGCATTATGTCATGTGTCCAGGGACATGTCCCATAGTATCCCTTCAATAAATTATAATACTCAAAAACGTAACAACAAAAATGTTCTCTATTCGCCGTTTAAGTAACCGTATATCTTTAGTTGAAAGTTAATACTTATAAGAGCATTTACTCAAACACGACATTACAGTAATTTCAGAGTTTTGTACCTGAAAGATTTACTTAACAACCTTGCATTTAAATGTAACTAACAGTTCAAAACTAACATGAAACTCTTTACATAAAACTTTTTTATATCTGAACCTCAGTACGTAAGTAATAGTTATCGACAACACAAACTTTCGATTCGATACTATCGAAGGCTCATCGTTTAAATGTCAAATACTCAATAGTATTTGACGTATTGTCGATAGTTGCCGAGCAACTCGAAATAACAGAAAATGTTGAGTTTCTATAGAAGTTGAAGTTGCTATGTCACGTTCAGTTATCTGGCCAAAACATAAAGCAAAACTAAGTTACCTTGATTTTTGAGGAGCCACCCAGGAATCTAATGGCCAGTTTATGTATAAGTTTATCAGAATGCTCAGAAAGCTATCAAACTTTGACGGTGGTTTTCATGCATTTGCTATCACTACCCAGCAGATAAATTATCAGGCACTTATAAAACTGGGCTATAGCCATAATAAAACCATATTTTGACAATACTAACATGCGTTTTGAAGTTCAAGATATAAATAAAGTTAAATTCATAGCCATTCACCAGTACATACATTCCATATCGAGTTCGTTCCTTATTTTTTACACATAGTCATGATCCGTTGTGTTCACTGAGGCGCTATGTTGATTGATGTCGGTCACACGCACTTGTATTGTTTTATATGCATTATTGAACAACAATAATGGAAGGAAGTAATGTAAAATGGTTTTATTTATGATTTATGATTGATTAGGGTACTATATTATGTTTAATAAAAAAAATAGTGCCCACTATTACTTTGCCTTCTTTGCTATTCTGACTTTAGCAGCAAATAGTAGCAATTATTTTTTTTAGAAAGCGTTCATTGATGGTGCATGTAGGTCATCGTTTAACATAATTATAACGCCAATATAACTTTAATTGAATCGTTTAATTCAATTCTTTATAGAAACAAATATTTATGTCAACAATCATTATTTTTCCAGCTTAAATAGTAAAAATCTCTCAACGTATGTACAATACATATTGTGATAATTTTTTCCCTATTTACCCCGCAATGGTCATATTTGGAGCCAAAGTTAATAATCAAACGACCATACACTATTCAAATGCGTATATATTAGACTTTCATACATGATTCAATCGTTCAATTGTACATAGTCGATGCTTCAGTGAACAACATACTACTCAAACACGCTCACAATATTCCATCAACCTATATGAAATGGAATGAATTTGAACCTATATCAATAAGAGTACATAACTGACATGTACGTTGTAATCCGGCCTACGTCAAATATATGTTATGTGTACTTTCTGTGTATCGTTTGTGTACGTTTTGTGTTTTGGCGCTACTGTGTACTGTAGGAAATACTGTAAAATGAATAAGTAGTTCGGTTTCAAGAAGTTAGATATACTTATGCTTTTAATTTAAATAATCTGTTAGTAAACATAATAGTCGTTTACCTATTTTTTTTGTTAGTGAAACGTGTTTTTCATTTAATCACATTTTTTAACATTTTAGTAATGCTTCTTATCTTGGCACTTACTGAAATTCATTATCAAAGCATTTTTTTCTATTGCTCAAAGCTTACAATCGATCTAGTTAAGAAACAAAAGCTAGACCGAGATTAAAATGTGTACACGTTTCTGTTCAAACCTCAGATTATTGGAAATAGCTACAATGCTACTTCTAAATGTGTAAAACTTAAGTTTATGCTTGCAGAGCAGTAGCATCAAAAGCAACAAACACTTGTGTTGTCGTATTTTTAAGTAACTCGTATGAGTATACATACTGTGGTAATATTTTAAGAGTCTCTCCACGATCGTCTCAAATTATTTGATTAGGCAACAAAATTGTAAGAAAGAGTAAGAATTATAAACGGGCAGTTAGAATGAGAGAGATAGATGATTCTGTTACAGTAATTTTGTAGATAGTGTTTAGTTAAAGTATCTGGTGTAGTGGTTTAGTAATGTCTTTTATTTATTAAGGAATATTTGTATTTAGTTCAATTAAATATATAATAAAACAGAAAGTAGTAAAGAAACTAGCAGAAGATCTGTTCTTTTTTATTTAGCAACTTGCATTTGCAACTTATAAATATTGTTTTGTACAGTTTATTTGGCAAAGCAAGTGTTGAAATGCAATAAAAAAGGTGTATTTCTGAAACCAACTGTGTTGCCACTTGTATTTTATTAAATTGCCATCTTAAAAAAAAATTGCAAAGTTCACTAAACATTGTTTGTTATACAAGATATTCCTTAATAAATACAAGACATATTAATTTTAAGATTGGCGACAAAATAAAAGTATTGTGAAAGATCTGAATATAATTCGGCCCATGATGAAACCCCATGACCTGGCTCATAGGCTACAAACACTGAAAAAAATCTAGGTCTCAAGATTATCTCTTTTTTGTTTTTTTTTCGATGTCTAAATTCCTATTTATTTGTAAAAAATTGCTCATGTAATTTTAAACGTAGGTATTTGTGATTTTGTTGTTTTTATTTTTATTTATCTTATTATTTATGACTATGTTAATGTAGTAAGTAAATAAACCTCGTATGACGCCATTTTGCGATATAAGAATAATGTTTGAAAAACTTTTTTCTTTTATTGGAACAATGAACTTTAGAAAATAAATACCTGTATTGGTATAATTTCTTTTTAACTTTACGTACATATTTTTGGATACTAGGAAATTTGGTGATTCGGAAGTTTTCTATAATAATATGATTTCAACCATACGAGGTTTCTACGCATAATGTTACACTATACGCGATCGATGCATTTATGTATGTTACAACCCAAAAACTATAAACGAAATGTTTAATCCATGTGCTATAATACGTACTGCCTTATATCTGTGAAAGTATAGACAAAAAATATTATTAAAAACATAACAAAAACATATATGTATTCTCGTCAACGTTAGTGCAATTTATTTTTAAAATGTTTCAATTTCGAACTTTATTGTCTATGGCCACTAACTTTTTTTTTCTGTTCATGGCAAGTTTACGTATTATGCCTATTGCCTATCTGTAAAGGTAGTTCTACACGTTGTGTTATTCCATTTTTATTTATTGTCAATAGTGTATAAGTTACTAAAGCGGTGATATGTGGTGTATTTTTTAACTTTGTATCGCTCAGAGCTTCTGTAAGATGTATGTAAAACTGATGATAATGTAACATGGACCTAAAATGTGTGTATATAGCTTTATAATATAGTGTATATAGAAAGAAAATAATATAAATAAATGGTAACATGTGAAGGTATATTGAATTTTTATTCCATTCCCTATTACTGAAATCAAAAAAAGTAGTTAAGATCTTTGCTTTAGGTTCGATTCTTACTCATTGCGCTTTATATTAAAAAATGTGTTATATCTAATGTTTTCTAGCGTGATTTAAACACATTTTCTTAGCACAACAGGAGTAAGACACAACTAGTTAGTCGTCATAGTGGGCCTATAAAAGAATAGATTAACTTTTACCGTATCATATCGCGATAATTTTCCTGCAGCGATTCTTGGAAGTATACGCGTAAAAGTGTTACTCGCGAACGTCGCACTGAATAGGGTAAACACACTGGTAAAGTGTTGGCTGAATATTTTGAAAACCTATTAATAGAAAAAAAATACAACCTCTGCTTAGTTTGGAATCACATAACCTGCGTGAGTTGATTTATTTATATTTTTACGTTCAGATAGTAATTTAAGTATTGAGTAAATGAATGCAATGACCATCTAAAAACTCTCTGAACTTAAGATGGATATCAGAATTAGTACCTAAAATAAACCGTTAGCAATTTGAAAGGTTTTTTGTGGACTTTAGTTCCCTAATGATAAAATAGAAGTAAAAGGTCACAATTTAAATATATCTGAGCTAAACGAGGCCTCCTGGTCACTAAAACGCATGTTTTAAAATTAAATTACCAGAAATCTGTACCTTTTAACCTGACTCACACTCCTTTCCAACAATTAAAATGTACAGTTAATTTACAGAAATACATAAAAATAATAAAGGTATTTTGTAAGTCGTGCCACCGGTACTCGTACCCTACTTGCAGTGGCTACCGTATCACCGTTACTCGATAATACTGTTTTCCTGTAATGTGTAAAGCAATGCATCCGAACTGCACACCAACCGGGATTTCCATAATGTAATCAGGTAGAAATTATTGATTGTAGCCATGAAAACAGCGGGCGTTTGATTTTACATATCATTTGGGTATTTTTATTTATGGAAACTACTGTTAATTTATTCTTTTAAAATCAGCTACAATATAGTGCATGATATGTGCTATTTATTCAGTGTAACTACTTACACCGCGAATTCTAGACTTTTTTTTAACCCAAGTTCAATTTAATATTAGCTTCAATGAAATCTTTTATTATTTTTATTGTAAGGGATTCCATATCCTACCAAAGTTGGAAATTAGAATAAAAAAATTGCACCTGGCATTTTTATCGGGAAATCAAAACATATAAAACTTGAAAAAGAGTTTTTAGATACTTAACACACGTCATTGAAAAGAATCCTGTTACTTATCACTGCACCAGAAATGGTTATTTCTATTTCCATTTAGAACTTTAACACTTAATATATTATGTAGACAAGTTTTCACGATTCTAATAACTAATTAAGTATTTAAATAAGTTTATATTTAGTATAATTTCGAGAACTATCCCCGCTTAATGATCCGTGACATAAAATCTCACTTTTGATGGCCTCGTAAAAAGCGATGCCGGCGAAAGTAGCCCCTCTAGAGTGAAGTTCAATAACACGACATAACAGTAAGAGGTTGACTCGCGCGCGCATCACACTGCACATCTTAAGTAAATGGGCTAAGATGAGGACTGTTATCGTATTTGTGTGTTTCGTGAATTCTGTGCTGCCGGCGAAGCATCTGCCTAAATGGAAGAAGCAGGTTTGTTCTCTTTGTACTTTCTTTGAGTATTTTTTTTGTGGTTTATGTAGGTCAAGTTTAATAGAAGCTTTTGGAGTATTTCTTGTGATAGAAAACTTAAGCGTGGTTTTTTATAGGAGATAAAAAAATGGTTGCTTGTTTAGGTCAGTAAATGAAGTAGAGGCAATTAAAATAAAATTAGTGAAGAACTAAATTGTAGAAAATGTTATGCAGTTGTCGCAATCTTGTAAATTAATTAAAAAGCGGCAAACACGTTTACAAAACAAGTTGATCTATTTATGAATCCATTACTAAACTTTTGAAAACAAACAAACACTGGCAGTGTGTCAACGACATTGATAAAAAAAGGCTGTCGTACAAAAAAAACTTATAAAAAAGATACATTTCGTATAAGGTTCTTATTGCTAAACATAATTTATTTATTAAATAAATAAGTTATTTAAAAAAGCAAGTGATAGACAAATGTTTTCACCGGCGTTTTCCCGCGGCACACTTTCTCGTTGCTTTCTCGCGACTCATATTAGAAAGTTCCTGCGTGCGCGAGATCTTTACGCGTCATCCTGATCGTAGGATGAAAGGAGTAGACGCTTTCTATGTAGCTTTTTATTCCTTTGTATGTGCATAAATCTAGAGGACTGATAAGCTTTAATGGCGCGCGTTGGTGTAGTGAGTTCGATTCCCACTCAGAACTTCCGTATTGCAACGCATTTAAAAGCATTTTGTGCCCATTTTTTACATAGAGTTACTTGCGATGCTTACCTTTGTCATAATTTTCGAAGATAAGTAGGTATTTTGAAAAGCAAACAATCTTTTTTCGGTAACAACAGACAACAATTACTTTTGTTTAGTAGTTATTAGGTGTAAATTCATCTACTCATCATACTATAGGTACGAGGCGGGAAAACAAAGACACAATAATCGATTATTCTAGGTAAAAGAGTATGAAATATGATCTTCTAAATTACCTAAGTAATAGAAAAACATTATCACGTCGAAAACACAAGTTTTTACATATTAGGACAAAAACAATAACATGCAACTCTGTGTATGGTGACGTCTTTAACACAATGATTCCTAGACTCAAATAAAAGGATCCATTTTCAACTTTAAACTTTTTGTAATAACTGACAATAATTTACTATACTAAGACAAAGAAGAAAATATTTCGTGCGTGCGTTTAATAGCATATAAGACGTTAGTAGCTTATAATCTAAAAGAAAATCAGATTCAAAGCTAGGTGATGATTATCGCATACCTTCTTTCATGACTCAGCTCCGAGAATAGAAAAAGTGTTGATAATTTACCATTAAATAAACTCAGCCTGCATACAAAACCATAGGTTATTAGATATTAAATAACCAGTATGTTTTTCGGGAATTAACGCGAAACTCAGCGTGCGACCACGGAGAGTGCAACCTGCGCTGAAACGTAAGGCATTTTAAGGCAAAATGCGTGTTCGCGTTAATTCCAGTATTAAATTAGTCACATTGCAAGTTTTAATTCAGTCCAAACTTAACTTCATACAATGTATTATGTCAAAATAGCTAAACTGTACTGTTGAGCCTATTATTTTTTCTTCTAAATACTAAATGTGTCTTATTCTCCAGGCGTGTGAGCTGCCAGCAGTGCAGAGTGAGCACAGCCATTACATCTGTGACGACAAGGGCGAGCCCAAATGCCACCCCGGCTGGCAGGGAGACCTCTGCGATGTACCTATTTGTAAGAAGGGCTGCGACCCGCTGCAAGGTAAGCTTCACATTTGTGGTATTATAGTTACCTTATAGACGTTAGGATGCTTGAAGCAACGTGTGAATGATGAGTTTCATGTAGGAGTTGCCTACATGAAGCTCATCATTTACACAGATTGTCGATGTATGTCGATATTAATATTTTGTTTTGTTGTTTGCTATTATGTTAAACAGAACTGTATCAGGACGCCGCTTATAGTTGTTGATAAAATACCTTTGCTTTGTGTGTCTTATTATGTCTAAAGACTTTGTATGTATAAAGGAACAAGCTAGAGGTTTATATAGAAATTAGATTTAGGAGTGATACAAAATGATAATGCAGTTTTACGTTTATCGTATAAACTGGATTAGTAAAAACCTGTATACTGTCGAAACAGCTTGTCAAAAATATCGTCTCTCTACAATTAAGTAGTTACGAAACTAAACCGAACCGAAGATAACTAGGCTATCATGTGATATCACGGTTTATCGGTTGATTTAATTTCTTTATCCTTAAGTTACGTCCACAAGTCATGCTATTATCTTTAGAAGAAGTAATGAGACGTGGCAGGACCTGTATATTAATTATTTATGTAACGAATTATGTGAACGAAACTTGTGTGAAACAATGTATGGTACTGTTTTGAGTTTAAGGCATTATTTATACCACAGTAATATACAATTGACGGCTGTTTATTTCACGTGAGATATCTTTTACTCATGGAATAATTATAAGCTAGATAAACGGAAATTCTGACGCTTCGCTCCACACGGTCGATGTTTCATCCCTTATTAAGCCACTTATTTTTTTCAATCAAGTTATTGAACCCGATTTTGCCATTTTATTCCAAGTAAAATTTTATCAAAATTCGTTTAATGGTTTTGCCATGAGATCGTAAATGACTGGCAGGCAAACTTCTAAAAGTCTATTGTACATTGACATAGGTTTGAACCCCGTTATAAAGCATTATTTTCTTGTAGACAATTCACACTTAAACCTTAACACAAAGATGCTTAGCCCCCTATTTCTATCTCGAGATAAAAGATGTAGCTACATTAATCTTGTCACTTAGTCAGTCAGTAGGTCAGATAGTTAGTCATGTTCTAACCAAGACTGCACTGTGTGCACCGACTTTCAAATAGAAAGCGTGCAGTCAATATTATTTAGAAAGCTAAATATTACTTTTTTACAAATTATTATTAGGTTTTTTTCTGTTATTTATGTGCAAGGAAGTTATACTTAGTTTGATAAATGGATTTGTAATTTATGCAACTGTCAAATTTACAAATTAATAGATGTTTGGGAATGGAAATAATAGTATTTTCACTGCTAAAATTAAATTATATTTAATCCACGGTTAGAAAAGAAAATGCCTGAATATATTGACCGAATCCTTTCTTGAAAATCCGACTTATAATAATATTCAAACTGCATTTGGATGGATGCTATTACCTACTTTTAAACTTGAAAACTTCTGAATGAGAATTAAAATTTAGCTCACAAATACTGTATAGGTACACAAGATTTGAACCTTGGGAAGTATTTCCAAGCAGATGGAGTCGTCGGCATCAGATAGTAACTTGATAAATCAAACAAACACAAGATACATTTGCAATACTATGTACACGAGCAGATATAACGGCACGTTCCATTTCATTCTCATTAGCACTCGCCGACATGACAGTTTTTGTTCAACATCTGATTGCCTGTACTGTTAGGTAAATGAAGCTGTTTTGATAGCGGTAGACTGTCTAGAAATAAATACAGCTATCAATCGAATAATACTGCAAATACATAGTTATTGTTTGTAGAGAGATCATATTAAGTTATATATGTTACTGTAAAAGCCCGAACCTAAGATTTACCAACTCTCAATGGTAAAAGTCCGAACAAGCCAGAGTTTAAAAACTATGTTACGATATATAAAAAAATCCTCCTTCATAACTATGTTTCTAACTATTTCACGGTATAATTATATACTGTGACATAGTTATAAAGAAGGAGTTTTGGGCAAAGCGACATGGGTAGGTTAGGTTAGAAGGCTAAGGTGGAAGCGAGCGAAGCGAAGCTCTCACCTTAGCCTTCGTGGTTATTTTTTTTAACCACCCAGAAGGAGGAGCCCCGCGAAGCGGGGCTCCGGCGACATCTCGACATCATCAAGTAAATATAGGTAAAAGTTCGAAATAAAAGAATTGTTCGGACTTTTACCATTGCGAGTTGGTAAATCTTAGGTTATACCGGAAAATCTTAGGATTTACTATAGTTTATTTATTATAGTATATTTATTATTTAATCTTAGGATTTACTATACTATATTTATTATAGTAGCTGACCCGCGCAACTTCGCTTGCGTCACATAAGATAGAATGGGTCCTAATTTTCCCCGTTTGTGTAACATTTTTTACTGGGACTATGCTCCTATCGGTCGTAGCGTGATAATATATAGCCTTCCTCGGTAAATGGGCTATCTAACACAGAAAGAATTTAATAGCGGGTTCAAGCAAACAAACAAACTAACTCTTCAGCTTTATAATAGTATAATATAATATATAATAGTATAGTAATAGTATAGATTTATCAGTAACTAGCTGCTTCGCGCAACTTCGCTAGCGTCCAATAAGAGAGAATGGGTGAAATTTTTCCCCGTTTTTGTGACATTTTTTACTGGTACTCTGCTCCTTTTGGTCGTAGCGTGATGATATATAGCCTATGTCCTTTCTCGGGTATCAAAATGTCTCCATACCAAATTTCATGCAAATTGGTTCAGTAGTTTAGGCGTGATTGAGTAGCAGACAGACAGACAGACAGAGTTACTTTTGCAGTTATAATATTAGTATGGATCAATGGGTTAAGCGATCTTTTATGCCTGGGCTGCTTCTGTGTTGGTACCTCAAAATCAACCAACGTTGCTTGTTTAATATAATATGTACGTATAATAGAATACGGGAAATAACGCGAATACGCATTTTACTTTGAAATAAAATTAGCTTATTCTTGTTTGTTTGTTTTTCAATAATCATCTTTCTCCACAACAAGTTACGTTTCCGATTGATTATAATCTAATTATAATTCCGATCAGGGATGGGCTTTGCTGCACGTTTTGCATAAGTAATAGTCACTCTCTCTTTCTATCATTGTGCAATGGACACCATAAATAGCTCTTCGACAGTATCGAATCCAGAAATGGTTCATGTCATGACGTCATTATGATGCCGACGTAATTATCAAGTAAAACCCTGCCCAAATAGGTCTGTTCAGAAAGACTTGGATAGGACGCTATTATATGTATATATTTTAAAAAATGGACTTGGGGGAGCCAGTGTAACAACAACGTAATAATAAAAAGATACTGTCATAGTGAAGGCTAGCATCTTAACAAGAATATCTTGGCTTAGAAGTTTAATGTTCTCAAGCTACAAAAATTAAAATAATTTTCGATATATAACCCTCGAAAACTTCAGTTATAAACACCGAAATCGCAATATCGATAGCTCTAAATCTTATCAATTACCAGACAACTATTACACCGAATTACTTTTTAACTAATCTGTTTTTATTTTGTTATAGGTTACTGCAAGCGTCCAGGCGAATGCCGGTGTAAGCTAGGCTTCTACGGCGAGCGCTGCAACAAGTGTATTCCTTTACCTGGTTGTCAACATGGCTACTGTAATGAATCCTTCGAGTGCATCTGCAGACAGGGGTGGGATGGTATCTTCTGTTCTGATCGTGAGTATACCTTATTATATAGCACCTCTATTTGTAGCTCAAAAGGTGTTAACATCAAGTGATTTGTAGGTACCGTAAACAGTTGTCGAGCCCAGTATAGTTTTAAAACCTAGGCTGTAATAAGCTCAAAATATGGTATTTATTTTATTTTCAACAAATAAACAATGTGATACTTGATGAAATATGAATGTGGTCACGCGAAAGCTTTTGACCGATGGGTCTAAGTAAAAGCTTTCGCGTGACCGTTTTAAATTTGATATCAAATTATTCCTGGAGTTAGTAAGCTATTAAAGTTTAAGATTTGTTTTACACGTCGTATCTTAAAACTACTTCAACTTATTGATTATCATTTCTGACGCAATGTAAGCTAAATACAATATAAAAACAAAATAATTTTATTATCTTTCTCCAGCCATCTGCCGCTCCGACTGCCACGCAACGAGAGGTTTCTGCGAGACGCCTGGGGAGTGCCGCTGCAAGCTGGGCTGGTCTGGCCCCACGTGCCGCAACTGTCAGCCACTGCCTGGATGCCAACACGGCTATTGCGACAAGCCATTAGAGTGCAAGTGCCTGCCTGGATATACTGGACTATTGTGTCAGACCGGTGAGGCTTTAAATATGTTTTTTAGCGGATAGTACCGACCATCATTTTTAAATTTCGTTGTTGTATTTTTCTGATTTAATCATAAATGTGAGAGATGTGTTTGATATATGACCTCAAATACTACAGAAGACTTTTTAATTTTTAGCAAGGCCTGTTGGTCAGGTCTTTTTATAACGTTGGTCAAGGAAGACTGACGGACTTTGTATGCCTTTATGATCTGTTTATATTATTAAATAATTAGTTTTAATAAGATTCTTCTCTTAACAATAAGGTATAGCAAAGAAAGCATAACTTTGAAAAGACATTAGTATTCCTCAGGTTTGGGACGGCCCAAAATTTGCATGAGTCCCTACTCCCTACGTCATTTCTTTATCTGTACTTAAATAAATAATGTTATTCCTCCAGCTATCTGCGCCCCGGGCTGCCACAACGAGCGCGGCTACTGCCGTCGGCCCGGCGAATGCCGCTGCAAGGTGGGCTGGACCGGCACCTTCTGTAACGAGTGCCACAGGTACCCGGGCTGCGTGCACGGAACATGCAACAAGCCCTGGGAGTGCATCTGCAAGGAGGGCTGGGGAGGCATGCTGTGTGATGAAGGTAAGATCTTCAAAATGGCCAGATAAATTACGAACATGCACCTAAATCTGAGGCTTTACGAACTAGAGGTATTCGTCATAAACTTAGCCTTTCAAGACAATTTATTGTAAGTGAAGTTTTAGTCGTACTTATTCGGAGCCTCCTTTCAAAAGCTTCGTTGGTAGTTCATTCATGATTAATTTTAGCAAAATAAAGATTTCGTAAATACATGATTTCTATTTTTATAAATTAGAAATAAACTTTGGCATTGTAATTTTTGACTGGGTATTTAATTTAAATAATAGATGATCCGAAAAAATATACTATTTAACACGTAATGCATCTTTCAGAACTCAACTACTGCGAAAAGAACCCAGACACTTGCAAGAACGGCGGTGAATGTGAATCTTTGGAGTCAAACGATGGTTTCTTCAGATGCCTCTGTCCTCCAGGCACTTCAGGCAAGAACTGCGAGAAAACGCCTGAAATTATCACTGAAGCGACAACTAACACCACTAGCACTGAAGCTACGGATCTGTCTGTAATTAGTCTGGATAATTCTACGACCACTTCGGAGCCAAATAATGGCGAAAATGAGACTGAGTGATGTAGTTAAATAAAGTATACCCCTTTTACGTAATAATACAAAACCGTCCGATATTTTCACCAGAAAACCTTTTCGAGGTTTAATTGTGACATTTTTGATAGATATTCTATGAAGAGTCGGTTAAAATGTCAAAATAATTACTAAAATTTCCGGACTAAAAGAAAATTCCGGTAAAAGGTTCTATTGAAAATGTAGCAGGCGTAGGAGGCTATAATATGCAAGATGAGATTACGTAATTTTGGGTACTACAGTTTAATCTAGAAATCCTATAATCTGAATATTTGATAGAAGATGTATGTATGTGTGTGTAACGCTTGGTTTAGGCGATAATTTATTTATTGGTTATGTTCGTGTTTAGAAAATTATAATCGGTCTTTTAAATGGAAGCACTCCTTTAACGACTAACAAGAAAATACATATATGGTCGCAGATTATCATTTTATCAGAGATTTAAAATCTAGCTAATAAAATAGAATCTCCGAATACTGTGAAAATTCTCATTTATGACATGAGTGTTACTTAGCAGCCAGAAAATATAAAAGTTTTGAGTCGATTTTTAAACGATAATAAATATTGTATTGAATTAATTTCTAAACGCGAACGTACAGTTCTGTATTTGACTGAAAGAGTTTTTAATTTATTTATGAAAGTTTGTTTGAATGTAATAACAATACGACTTGTGGTTACGATGGTGAAAATGTATGAAGCATTTTTATTTGAATGAAATGTTTTAGATGTAAGTTATTTATTTTAAATTATAATAAATCAATTTATAACAATTTAATTCGTCTTTTTATTTATTTATGACCAAAATAGTTTTATAGCAAAGATGTGGGCAAGTGACGAGACAAGGTGTGATTTTATGTACGTAAAAGAAGTAAGTATCTCGATTTTTTTTAATTATTAACCATTTTTTTTATTGAGTATTATACTTATGACATCATAATAATATGATATTTCATAAATAGCAGCTGATTTACTTAGTTAAGTATCACATTAGTCATCAGCACAATTTATAGAGCCAGGCTGTGTCAAATAACATTTGCATGTAACTATTACTATACATGCACTTATTAGAAATTGTATAAAAAAGCGGAAATACGTGTTCGCGTAAATCAAAACCTAGTTAGGCGTATGGAATATGCAAATGAGCAGAACGAATGTATGTAGTAACAAAAACTACAATAAATCAATGTTAGTAATTACGCCATTAGTGTTTACTTCATTACATGATCTGACGTTGAGGAACACGTAACTTGAGATTATACTAGGTATTACTGGATCTATGTAAGAAAGTACTGGATAAAAACCTTGTTTAGGGATTTGAAATATTGATATTGCCCTCTGAGTTTAACTTAAAGATGAGTGACATAAAAATGAGCCCGTAGTTATAGTTAATAGGTAGACATGTAGACAATCTGCACAAATTATAGTAGCTCGATGCTCTTTTACTGTTGTCTACCGAAAACCGGCTAGCTAGCTATTAAGAAATTTTACACTGTTTAGCGCCTCTACCGGGCTCCGTAAGAACTATTTTGGCAGTACATTTTTAACGTCAAACTCTCGATACTCGACTGTACAAATTACATTGAATTGCGCTACAGGTACACTTTATTTTTACCGACTTTATATTGCAGCACTTCAACGATCCAAGGCGGTATCCATTATGGCTAGCGAGAGACACTGGATAGACACTTTATTGTGCTCATAGAGGCTTTTTGGTTTGCGATTCGAACTCGGGACCACCGCGTGGTAGCCGCATACTTTAACGATGTGCTACAGAGGCAGTTGATATTGTCACATAGGTACGTACCCATATTATGACAATGGAAAGCTGTCGGTAAGTGATACTACTCGGTCATACCTATCTCCTTATACAGTCAATATAAGATTCTAATCACAGCCAAACCTTCTAAATACCATAAAAATTCCTTTACGAAACCTCCTGGAAGTGATGGGATAAATAAAAACAAATTCAAACATGGCTAGAGTTGAACCTTATTAATGAACGAGTAAAACTATGTCGGTTTTCGCAAGATATCTTAAAACTGATTTAACTTATGTCCAAGATTACAAATTTAAATTGATCTCTATTACCTAGAAAGGAGGCACACGCCCGTCAAGAAATGGTCATGGAACAACGTTTGGGCATTCTCTAATGTGGGCATACCGGTTTTTCTGATGCAGGTTTAATAGGGATCTAGGGCACATATATTTCGTATGTTCATTAAGGGATTCTTAACCGCAGGGAGTCTTTAATATCTCTTTACCTTAATTTTTTATTCATACCGTCGTGTCGTGACAATTGATGCGATAAAAATTGCCCAATATTTTTTGTATCCTGTGATCGTGTAACAACTCTACCAAATGATGTAAATGGAATTATTTCATTTAATAAACAATCGAATAGTGCGTTTGTAAGTTTTAAAAAATCAATAAAGTTACGTATTTTCTTCTTAAAATAATTCTCTCTCTAAAATAAAAACATAGTCAAGTCAGTCGGACGTGATTGTGTTATTGAACACAATTAAATAAAATATTTCTCGCACTAACATATAAAGCACTCGCAATTAAATGTTTTTGCTTTAAGTGTCATTAAAATGCAAAATCATAAAGTTAGTAGTCGCCCTAAAAATGCAGACAAATAAAAAAATGTCTGTACATTGGAATCTGAGATGGAATTGATTAATATTTGTCTAAATACGTGTGGCAGTGCGGATGCAGCTGGCCTCCGGTGTTACCGCCTATAAAACATATATATTATTTACTAATTTATTTATGTATGTACCAGATAGCTAAATACGTATGTCTGCCTGTACAAATAAGGAAACGTTTTAGGTGTAGTGCGACTACGGCTCTCGAGGTCCCGGGTTCGATTCTCTTATCTAATGAATGATGAAAATGATCTTACGGTGACGAAAATTATCGTTCATGTTTCCAATAGAAATCTCTAGTTTGGTAAAGTCACTGGGACAAATTTATAATATATAAAATTTATAAATAATTACATATTTATATTACGATCAAATTTTCAAACGGGGTGAAATTGTACTTTATACCTCTGTCTATACCAGGTAAAACCGGTGTAATATTAAACAAAAAAATATTATTGTACTTAAAATTAGTGAAGTACCTAATAGACTAATAGAGCTTACAAATTCACCACAATGTTTTTGTTCCGCGCCGTCGATCATGAACAACTACAATAAATCTACACAACACTCTATCAATCATCGCAAACGAGAATAACTACTCAATTTTTAGAGTATTTCACTAATTAAGTCTTTATTACATTCCAATTCGGTAAAATGATAATATGATGATTGACTACGACGAAAGTTATATGACATCAAGCAGTTCGATTCCCACATTAGAGTTAGGAGCATTTGAGCCTTGCTATTGATAGACAGACACATCATGAGACTAAACTTATCCATTTCACTGCCAATTTTTTATTCTAAATCCACCTTTGCCCTTAGTTGAAAAAGTAAAAAATTATTTAACTTTGATTGTGTTTAAAAAAAAAGTCGTTGTTTCTTACAATTATTATAGATTTTTTCTATAATATAGTTTCTATTGGTTTTCATCTCATACTTTCAAATGATACGACCCTTGGATGTTTTGTGTTCTTCCACTGATTTGCGTGACACGCAATAATGGGACTACATGACATACAGAGATTAAAGGTTCCTCCCAATACTGTTCTACTGCTGGGCAAGGGTATCTTCCTCCCAGAATGAGGAATGGGTTGTATGAATATGATATATTATTAACAAGACATTAATATTTACTTCACAGGCAATGCCTAGCGTGGCTATCATGGCCTTAAACAGTATTGAAAACTTTAACCGAAATTAAAGGTTTTGTCTCTAAAGTATTTATTCGGGTCTACATCCATTAATATCGATCTTTTCCCAAACTAAGAAGGATAATAGCCAAAAGCTTGCTAGACTAAACATAGCCACAAATCCATATTCGCTTTGATAAACAGGAGTGCACTTTGCGTCGTATATAAGCAGCGCGCGGGCCGCGTGTGCCCACACCCGTGGCGCGCCGGCTGAAAGTAATGTGATATAGTGATCTCGGATATTATATATATAACACAAATTATATCATTGTTTAATATGTCGCTCGTCCTTGTTTTGATGGTAAGATATATTATATGTTATTTTATAATTTTGGGAAAAAGAACTGATGCACAAAAATTTTTTGAGTATTTCATTTAAGTATATAGAAAGAGGTTATTAGCTTTGGGTACATGGGTATTTGAACTTAAGCATAACTTTATCTTATTGTTATTTTTACAAACTTGTATTTTTTATAAAGCTTGGTTTTTTTTCAAATTCGAGAGTTTATTTCAAAATGCCTAGCCATACCTGCCACCATTTTAATTATCAATTCAATCAATATCCTTATGTACTTAAACCATATTTTTTTCTAGATTTAACTAACCCATTTACTAGCCCAAGTTCTGTGCAAGTGAAGCTGTAGTCACTTGATAAAACGTTTAATCTAAGTTCAGGTAATTAAGTGTTAGGTCATTGCCGTTTTATTTACTTAACAACAAACCAGACTTGTTATATTAGGTACTGGACAAGTACTAGCAATATAACTCAGTTATCAGTCAAGATACGACCAGATTTCTTGTAGGTACCACAATTAAAATGATTTTTGTTAAAATATTTTTTACAGTACCAAACTTTTCACACCCTAAACAAAACAAAAACAAAATTTGTTGTAACAAGATTAAAAGCACTTTGCCCGACTCGAGAATCCAATTCCAAACCTCATAATCGGCATTTGTACATTATCACTTTAAACCACAAAGACACTGAAAAAGTCCGTTAATTATACAATACTTACTTTTGACTTTATTTCTAAGTATTTTTCTTCGATAATAGTTAGTTATACATAAAAAAGATTTATCAAAAATGATCCTCATCATTGTTCAATCGTTACATACCAACTAATTGGTTAAAGAGTGATTGATAAGTAATTTATTAGTGCACAGTCGAGCGCGCTCCACGGTACATCAGTTGCTTTCATTGTAACCAACGTAACCTTACTACGGTTTACTCGCTTACCGTGGTTAAGTAATAGCAAACGGATCAAGTGGTGTATGTTATGTGATACTAATTGATAAGAAAAAAACATGTGGTGGTTGGTCTTACTGTAGGTCGCGGGTTCGATTTTCGGTTTACGGTGAAAATTTTCTATTTTTTGTACTTTTTAGCAATAAGATTGCTGTTTTGAAAAGAAACATTTAATTTAAATTATTAAATAGTAATCGAAAATTTCTGCTTATAACTTAATGTAAATAATGCTGTATAAAAAAGTGAACTAAAACGTATTTACATTTCAATTCACTTTTTAAACAGGTTACATACATAATATCATGCCTATCATATCCAAAGGTGTAGGCAGAGGTGTAAAAAATACAACCATGTTTCGCAGTTAACAATGATAGTTCCACTTAAAAGAGGGCTAGCCTATTGCAATTTACCGGGCACGTTACCAAACTCGGAGCTACTGTTAAGGAATAGTATCTATCTATACTAATATTATAAAGCTGAAGAGTTGGTTTGTTTGTTTGTTTGAACGCGCTAATCTCAGGACCTATGGGTTCGATTTGAAAAATTCTTTCAGCGTTAGATAGCCCATTTATTGAGGAAGGCTATAGGTTATATATCATCACGCTACGAGCAATAGCAGCTGAGCACCAGTAAAAAATGTTACAAAAACGGGGAAAATTTTGACCCATTCTCTCTTATGTGACAAAGTTGTGCGGGTCAGCTAGTATTTAATATTTTGCCCGAACTGGTAATCAAACCTAGGACCTCATGATCAGCACTCGGTTATACTACTAACGGCACCCTACTGAGGCAGTCTCAAAATACTAAAGATTTAATAACTGGGTCAACTTAAATTTTGCAACAAAATAGGTTCATTACAATCTATTTACCCAACTTAACTAGACATTCATATCCTGCATATGTCGTAAAAGGGTTACTGTTTTGAAACAGGCCTGACTGTGCCTCGACCGCCTGTCATTATGTTCGACACACGACAACTTACTTATCCCATGAGTACGAAATAAACTAGTTTAGATTTACTGTAATTGTGATTGATTATACGCAGATTTGAAATATCCGTAAAGATAAAATATGATTACAGAATTTGTTAGCTTGTAGGTAGTTTATATATTCAATACCATTCAAACTCATAAAAAAATGCTATTAAATAGATAAATTAGTCGTGGAGCGACTTTGGTGCTCTGACTGATAACTACTTATAAACCTTACAAATACGAGAAAAGATTTAATTATTTGTTCGTTAATATTTCAGTGATTTAAAACATTCCGCCATCCCTTTTTTGTTAGGAAAACATTACTTCATTCTAAAATGTTTGTTATTCTGATTTTATTTTCTTAATATTCGTGGTCTGCATATTGCGTTGTATGTAAATCATTTATTTTGTTGTGTAACTGTATCGAAAAAGATGCCAGGTGAAGTAAAGTCTATAAAAACCACTTTCCCAACCCTTTCTCAATGCAATTCTAACTCTCATTTAAATATCTAATCAAATCCCAGAAGTATCACTTGCAAAGTACATTCCAACAACTTTTTTCATTAAAAAAAGCTCGGCACCTATGCATACATTACATTTACGTCACGACTCGAAGACATGACACGTAACATCTCATTAACAGTCATCCCAAACATAGTAATTACAAAAAACAACTAATTAATTAAACATCTGTACCACTAAGTACTAGATTCTATCCTGTGTTGCGCAATTTAATGCAAAATAAGGCTTTGGGGCACCGGAAAATTGACATCAGAGCAGTCGCAGTCGTAGGTACGGCATGTCCTGTGTTTCGACATTTAAAATGAACTTATATGGCGATTGATATCGTCTGGCTAGACTTGTTACGTTATATAGAAAGACAAATGGTCCCAATTAGAGTTCTGGATCTTATGCTTTATGTTTGTTTAGCTTAATTCAGTTTGGCTGTTTATTTCGTAAGCTTGCTAGTTATATTGCCGATGTCTTACAATTAGGGTTTCTGTGTCGAAATTTTTTTCGTGCTTAAGAGTTTTCTATAGCAATAGAAGTCCTCAAGATATTATAGTTAATCGAACTACGTAGCTACCTATATTATAATAAACGATATTACAAAAGTAAAGAAATGTAACACATTTATCATAATAAGTACCTTATAATTTGACACTTTACCTTCTTCTGTTAGAAAATATTACTAACTTTTAAATTATCGAAAACATACGTAAGGATACTTTAAACTGCTTGACAGCTGTTATCGAAAGTCGACTGTCTCACTAAATCGAACTACAAAGGCAACATAGGTACTTACCTTATTTTATAAAATTCTAAGCATTAAATATCAAGTATTTTGCAGCAAGAAACAGCTACCATAAATTCTCATGCTTGAACACATGTTATCAGTGACCTTGTGTCACTATCACCTTGACCTTTGTTTCACTGACTAGTCACTAAACGCTAGGCTTTGATATACGACTAGGTTATATCAATGTGCGGTACATTTTGTAGAAAGGTAATGCTATTATGACTCTTTTTAAGGCTGCTCTCTTTAAGGTTTTGTTGAGTACTGCTTTTTTCCGTTTGAAATTGATGAATTGTCTTTATTTGCTTGCTTGCAAATTACGATTTGGTAAAATCACGATTTGGATTAATCTGTTTTTTTTTTTAATGTTAGGATATAGGATAGTTTGTTTCTAGACTGACTTGTCTTTAAATCAGCTATAGACAGATAGTTATATACAACTAGATACAGTTTTTCTGTTACTTTCGTAGTTTTGTAACATTTTAGAGTTTATTTAAAGTGAAACATTTGAGACAAAGCACTATTTGATATAACATTTAACTAGTCAAACTAACAGTTTAACTTAATGTTCAAATATATAATTACAAATTTGCAAGATTGGGTCTACAATCTTATCTGATAGTTGTCTCGATTGACCAGCCAATTTGTTATTTGCTAATCGTTAAAATTAAGTTGTCAAGTGTACGCAATTGCTGCTATTAACTTAAATTATTTTACTTGCTGAAATAGTGGTTATATTTAGTGTGGTTTGTACCGAAATATTCAAGTTGATTTTGTTTCCTGTTCTATCTATTTTTATTTCTTTGAATGGTTCACTTATGGATCTTATATTTATCTTATTTTCCTATTTTTACAACATCATTTATTTCTAGATTATTTCTAAACTGTTTTTAAGGTATTATTTTAGGGAATTAACTTTATCTTTGGCAAGTATATTTGGAGTCCGGTTTGTTAAAAAACTGAAACTTGAAGAAAATTGATTTCCCGATATGGTTTTCTTTCCTTTTGTTTGTATCATTTGATCTTGTCTGTAATCAATTTGCATGTATCTTTGTTTACTTCCGATCAAATAATCAGCTACAAAATATTCCAGGTCCAAATTTTCCGTACTACTAATCTTGCCTACCTACTTAATCATGACAAATCTTAGCAAAGGTTCAGAGATAGTTCCGTGAGGCTGTATTTAGTCGGCCAGATTGCCTCGCCCCCGTTCATATCCACGGCACAAACCGGCTGTACAAACATATTTCTATGTGTTTCATATTTTATTTATCTTGCTCCAATTTAGATTTTATAGAGTAGTATCCACTTATATGAATTTGTTTCAATTGCAGTATGTTGATGGTTTTACTTTTCTTGGCATGATTATGAAGTTATTACTAAATCAGTCTTTCAATAATTATTTATTAACGATGTTATTTATTGAGTTGTAGATGACGTCGAATTTATTTACACTTATTCGACTCACTATTGTGGTTCGACATATTGTAATTTGTTTATCAAGAAAAATATATGCAGTTTTCAATGGAACATTTTCTTTCAAACAATATTTAAAAAAAAAATATTATTTATTATCCTCTTAAACCGGGTGTCCGTTATTTATGAACCAAATTAAGAGATCATTGCAACAAAATTAAGATGATTCTTCAAGAAAAGACAATATTTAAAATTCCAATCTCAGATTCTGAAACCGGTCTGATTTCGAATGAAACATACTGAAAATTATTTCTCTCATTCCAGTTGCTGCTCTCAGCGAGCAGCCTATCAACAACAAAAGACATAGCAGACAAAGCCAAACTTTCCAAGCTTCTTGAGACCGACGGGATCAAAGACACAGCCATCACCGATAAAGGGGTCAAGAGACATATCCCAGCATTTGGATATGGAGGCCACTCCATCGGACTATCAGCTCCAATCAGCCTGGGCCATTCAATCGGAGTGTCAGCTCCAGCTGTTAGCATAGGACATTCTATTGGTCTGTCTGGTCACGGATTTGGCGTGTCAGGATACGGAGGTGGAATTGGAGTTGCTGCCGGACCAGCTCTAGCTACTGGAGCAGCTATTGCCACCGGGCCTGGTTTTGCTGCCGGGCCTGGTTTTGCTGCTGGTCCTGGCATCGCTGCCGGCCCTGCTATTGCTGCTGGCCCTGCAGTAGCAGTCGCCGGTCCCGCCGTAGCCACAGTAGCTGCAGCACCTGCAGTCCAAACGTCCGTCTCAGTTGAACCCAACCCAGTCATCCTCCGTCAAGAAGTACCCCGCTACATAACCAGGACTATTACTCGTGATGTCCAAGTTCCAGTTCAAGTACCCGTGCCAGTTCCAGTTGACAGGCAAGTGCCTGTTCCAGTTAGGGTCCCGTACCCCGTGACTGTTGACAGGCCTGTCCCAGTGCCAGTAGTCCAAAAAGTCCCCGTGGAGGTAACCAGGCAAGTACCTGTTTACTACGAGAGGAAAGTGCCATATCCAGTTAAAGTACCAGTGCAAGTCCCTGTGCCATACCCAGTTACTGTTGAGAAGCAGGTGCCAGTAGACCGGCCTGTGTATGTTGAGCGTCAAGTTGCTGTACCTCATCCTGTTTACGTGGATCGTCCAGTGAATGTTCCCGTGCCGGTCCAAGTGGACAGACCAGTGCCTGTACCACAGCCTGTGGTGGTCGACAGGCCTGTGGCTGTTCCTCAACCTGTGGTAGTGGAGAGAAGAGTCCCAGTCCCTGCTGTGGCTGCAGTAGCCACAGTCCCGTCTGTATCAGCCGTGTCAACCGTACCAGTAGGCTACGGTGGTGCCGTGCTAGCAGGAGGCTACGGAGGAATTGCAGCGGGTTACGGAGGTATCTCCGGAGGGTATTCCACTGGTTACTCCGGTGGTTACTCTTCGGGCATCGGTACAAGTTATGCCAAGACCATTTCGTACAACTCCATCGGTCATCACTAATTGTATTTAATCAGTTCTAAGATCAGTATCTGAAGGTGCATTGTATTTTTGTAATTATATTTTTTACCAGTGTCGTGTTGTGTATTATTTGCCTTCTATTCATCAGTAGTACAATTTCCTGCAGATATTACTTTGGTCTATCGTTAGACAGAGAAATACGCTAGGGGTGGTGATCAGTTTATCATAGAAACGTTGAATAGCGATAGGATTTAGGAATTTGTCCGAAGGGATATTAAAAATGCCATTAAATAGTTTTCACAGTAGTTTATTTGGAAAACAAAAAGACAAAACTCTTGTACTCATTGGTATATTAAATTCATAGAAGTGGAAATTTGTACTGTTCAAAATATTGGAAATGACACACAAATATGATAAATAATATGCAATATTCAGTAGCTCAGTCAAAGTACAACAGTTGTGCATAATAAATAAATAATTTAAAATATTTATTGCTCGGTAAATTTATGGTAGCGTATAAAAGACTAGACATGATAACTATGATCTATGGCACACACATTTACAAATACTTAAAACTAGACGCTTTTATGATATTTTTATATTTACACATAATAAGAAACCTCATTTTCTTATCTCTTGTTGCTAATTCTGTCAGCACTTCTGGTCAAATTCCTGCAAGCACAAAAATATTTAAACATCAAAATCAGAAGCAAAATAAATACCTTTATAGTAATAACAGCACTGATAATAAAATTAATTATGTGGACATAGTTATTGTAAAGGCTATTTATATTAAAAAACATTTTACCTAAACGAATAAGTGATTGATTTTGATTTTGGAATCGTAAAATGTGTTGGTACGATTCTTGAAAAACATGTCATCCTAGCGTAATAAATTATGGTATAGGCCTTATAAACACATTATAAAAATGTGAGGAACAAAAAGACAGTAAAAACAACAACGAGGTTAAAACAACAAATTCCATACAATTACTTCTTACTAAACAATTAAATACTTAAAATACAAATGATTCTCAAGCGCTTTTCATGCTACTTCATAGTTATCAGAAACGTTATACCTTCAGAATATAACACATCTCTTCCGTGGGTTCATAGCAGAGCCTGGCTTGCAGTGCCACGCGCGTGCAAACTCCTCATTATTCTGCAGTGCACCACGAGCTCGGAACTGCTGCGGTGAGTGCTCGTCTTCTAGGTCTGCTTTTAAAGAGTCTTTGGTCGATGTTCCACACCAGAGCTGTGGAAATAGAGAAGAATAAAATAATAAAGATTGCTTGAAGTAGCTTTGTGGTGGAAAACTTGAAGATGGAACTTGAGGTTTCTCGTTATTGATTAAAATTGAAATAAACAAGTCCAAGCTTTAACAAAGGCTTTGAAGGCAAAGAAAGGTGGAAAATATCTCACTCATAATCTGTAGTACATACATACAATGCAGGATCAATAAAAAGTAGTTGGCAAATACGAATATTTTGCTGATAAAAACGATTTTGTATAAGATTTTGACCAACCCATTTGTCATTTTTTAAAATAAATACTTAACATTTTACTTACATTCCCATAAGACAAAAAGAACATCTGTTCAGGGTGCATGTGTTCAAATCCTGGTAGTTTAGGTTCAGGACCTTGCTTGTGTAAGTGATGTTTCAAAGCTGCGAGAGCCTCTCTTAATCCACCGTTGTCCGCTATATTCTCTCCTAGAGTCTTCTTACCATCTACCTGTAATTAAAAGGCTAATTCAATTTCGAATTTGATATAATTAAAAATTAGAAATTTATTTTCAAGTAGTTAAGTGTTTTAAGGATGGAAAAGAAAGTCAGCATTTATTTTTTACGCATTTAAACATTTACAGATAAGTGTCGGAAATTCGGAGCTTTTTTGATAGATAAAATGTATGAAAAGTCTTTTCTTTCTAGAATTCTTATATTTTTTAAGTTGTCACCTGTTAGGCCAGCTGGTCTAAAGGTAGTGAACCCGATCGTAAGTTTTTTTCACTACACAAATTTTGAAGGAGGTGTTGGAGACAACTATTATAAGAACGTGAATAATATTGGGCAGTTTCTTGTTAGAAGTCAGGTATAAATGAATGGCAAGTATACTGACATGATCATCAAGTTCAGGAACATAGTAGCTGGAGTATTGATCGACGAAGCACTGCGTCATGTTGACGAACGAGTCGATAGTACCGTTCGACCACCACGGGAGCATGTTGCCGTTTTTGTCAAATTGACGACCTGGATAATAATTATATTAACAAAATGAATAAGTAGTGCTTAATTTAAGTCTTTAAGGCTTGCTACACACATATTCGGTTCGGTACGTTCGGTTCTGAAATATTAATTTTACAACAGAACCGACTCGACTCTCTTGTTTGGCCTATGCCGATCGGATTCATCTGCACATTTTCGGTTTTGCCGCCCGGCTAGGCCAATTAATGCCGATCCAAATATGTGTGTAGCAAGCCTTAGAAGCTACAATTTAGATAACAGTAAACAGTCAGTTAGATAAAAGCAAATGTCTAATTAAAGAAAATAATAGTAGAAATCTTTTACCAAAATTATCGAAACCATGTGTTATTTCATGTCCAAGCACCGTACCCAAAGACCCATAGTTGAGTGAACTAAACAAGAAGAAGACGTTTATTAAATATGTTGAAATAATTACAAATATATACATAGTTAAATTAAAAATTAAAGGTAAAAATGTGTTAATAGATACTTACTCGAGACCCAAATCAAAGAAGGGATACTGTAACATCACCATAGGGACAGCTATTGGAAATATTAAAATGTTAAGAAATATATTAGTACTAAAGCAATATACTTTAATATAAACACAAAAAAAAATCTAGAAAGGAAGAATTCTTAGACATGAAAGTACTGGATTTCTGAAAGCCTAAAATACATACATTGAATAATGTAACATAAATACTCACTTATAGTATTCTCCTGAAACGTATGATACGCATTCACTTCAGTAGGATCCGTGGCCCAAGTGAAATTATTTCCTTCACGAAATCTATTCAGAGCCTTCTTAATCTTCACTTGTATAATATTGATCATATTATCCAAATGGTTAGCAGTGTCTACTTCTATGCCTTCATAATATTCTTCTAATCTGCCTTCTTCTAGCAACCAGTCTGGGAACCCTATGAGAGACTTCATTTCTATGATTTTTTGGTACGTAGCTAATTTCGTGTTGTCATCCATCCATCTTGCTTTCCCGACTAAATGTGCGAGAGAGTTCTTTAGTTCTTCAATCATTGTTATTATCTGAGAATAGAAAACGTGACATTTAAAACAAGACTTTTCTCAAGAACGTGGCGACTATTTACAAGATTAAGTAAGGATTAAACATTATTAAATAAAATCATCCTTCAAATGCTTTTCTTTAGTTCTTCATCTGATATTCGAAAAACAAATAGTCTAGCTTTGAAATTGAATCTTTAGTTACAAGTGTCTCTACACCAAACCATTTCAGAATCGGTGCAGCAAATAGCCGTTAAAGCAAAACAAATATACTATAAAATGTAGAAATTTCTTCTTTGGTAAAAAGGCTTAGAAACGAATCGTAAAGTAGAGATTTAAAAGTTAAGTTTAGCTGTTCAATAATTTCATGGTATTATCTATCTATACTAATATTATAAAGCTGAAGAGTTTGTTTGTTTGTTTGATTGTTTGTTTGTTTGTTTGAACGCGCTAATCTCAGAAACTACTGGTCCGATTTGAAAAATTCTTTCAGTGTTAGATAGCCCACTTATCGAGGAAGGTTATCCATACTAATATTATAAATGCGAAAGTAACTCTGTCTGTCTGTCTGTCTGTCTGTCTGTCTGTCTGTCTGCTACTCAATCACGCCTAAACTACTGAACCAATTTGCATGAAATTTGGTATGGAGATATTTTGATACCCGAGAAAGGACATAGGCTACTTTTTACCCCGGGAAAATGACGCATTTCCCGGGAAAATTCAGGTGGCGAACGAAGTTGCGAATAAACAATATTAGAATGACATTGAAGTAACAAAATTCCGTTGTCATGGCAAATGTTTTAATGGCGGATATGCCTTAGCGCGACTTCGTTATATTAAGAGATATAAATAATTTTGAGAATATTTTTCGTGAAAAAAAAAAGCATATTTTATATCATCACGCTGCGACCAATAGGAGCAGAGTAACAGTAAAAAGTGTTATAAAAACGTGGAAAATTCTGACCCATTCTCTCTTATGTGACGCAAGCGAAGTTGCGCGGGTCAGCTAGTAGGCTATATATCATCACGCTACGACCAGTAGGAGCAGAGTACCAGTAAAAAATGTTACGAAAACGGGGGAAAATTTGACCCATTCTCTCTTATGTGACGCAAGTGAAGTTGTGCGGGTCAGCTAGTAAACGATAAACATAATAATACTAAGTAACCTTACCTTAGGTTTAGTAACATTGTAGAAGTGAGGATCAGCAATGCCGTAAGACACCGCCATTCCGAGCATGTCGTTCACAGCGTTAGCACATTGTAGACTGCGCGGCGGAGATGTCTCATGCGAGTGACTTTGTTCGTAGGCTCGCTGGTAGAGTACTCGGAGTTCTGTGGTCGTGTGGACTGCCATTACACTTACCACCTAGGAAAGAATGGAAGGTTGATGTTGTAGTTAGAAAAAATAAGTCTAAAAATATATAAGACTAATAGATTACGAACTCATTTGCGTTAGGAATAGTATACAAAAAGCTAGCATAGAACCAATTACTGTTACTTTGCTAACAAGAAACTTTTACCTGAACGAGGGAGGGATAAAGCCTAATCTAGTAGTCCATAACAAAACCTAAGCCAAACAGTAGCATGGAAATAGAAACAAGTGACAACCAATTTTATTGATGAAGGAAATACAGAGTCTGCATCAATGAAGTTGACTCTTTCATTCGTCGATGCATATTTTTCAGTGCATATTGAGCTGCGCTATAATAAATCAGCCGATCTATCAGATTCCTTATAAATTTGTCTTACTAAATCGTTATAATTAGTATATGCACTTACCTGCATCCAAATATACAGCTCAAGCACAACCGGCGGAGTCTTCGCTACATAAGCAGCCATTAACGACATATACTTCAAATCAGGATCCGATACTAGAATCTTGTCTTTATCAAAGTCTAACACAACATCACTGACATTAAACACTCCTTGTAGATACTTCTTCCAGATGGGAGAGGCTGTATTATTGTTGTTTTCGACTACACCGTCCGTGTGGGCTTGTATCTCATCTACGGTGTATTCCGGCACGTTGAGATAATCATCGTCGTTTAGTTCTGTTGTATTGTCTGCTTCTAACTGAAATGTAGGATGTGAATCTGTTTTATATTCGCTTGGTATGTGTTCAAATGTAGGGTCTTTTAGGGAATTATGATGAAACGTCTTAAATGCCAGTCAGTCGCTAGATCTGTGCTTCTTTTTTAAACTTGTGAGATTTATGTATAATTTTTTTTCCTTCACTTTAATTTTTTTTTGTTGAAGAACTTATGTGACTTATTGCAATTAAGTCTTTTAATAATAGTGTTTTAATTTTAAATGGAGACCTTGACATTTATTGAAATTGTTTCGTGCAAATAGACATGTTAAATTCCAATCAAATTTTACATCAGTCGATCGTTTAGCTTATCTTTTACGTATATTCTAATTGTTAGGTATTTAGACACAAACACGCGAACATTGATTAATATGAAAGTGTTTCTCTGTATTGCAACAATGTGAATTTATATAAAATTTATTTCATGACTATCACGCATATAACAGACATGACATATAAATCTATTTCTACGAATATTGATATAGAATTCAGTGGTCATTGATATAATTTGAATTATGATTAATATAGACGGGATAAAAGAAAATATTGGCAAAAAGACATCATAAGCGACAGAACATTTGAACGCCACTTTAGTGGAAGAAAACAAATAATAAAAAGAAGATTGAACAAAATATATATGAGAGAATAAAACTTATTGCAACAAACCCATTTGCAAATATCGCATTTTAAATCATCATTTAAATTGCTACATGGCGAATTAACCATTGCAATCGTCTCCTGAGGAGAGAACAAACGATATTCGATTTTATTTTTGTTTTTCCGAAGTCATTTCGTTACGTATTGTTTATGTTAGTAAAAAGATTTAGACGTAACAAATATAAAGCATCTTAATCGATTAAGTTACCAGCAGTGCGACAATCGGTTTCATCGAGTAAAGAGCATTTGACATTTAGATTATTAAAAAAATTGCCATAGCAGCTATTGACGTCGTCAAGTTTATTGCATAAAAAATTCCTATAGTTATTCCTTTGCAAATAGTTAACAGGGGTAGGAAATCGGCTTTCTAATGTATGTACTTTTCACCTATGAGATATTTGGAAGTTTTACTAAACAAAATCCCTCCCCCTCGTCTGGGAGGAGACCCTTGCCCTGCAGTGGGACAGATATGGGTCATTAAAAAAAGAAAGACCCTTACCTCATAAACATCACTATGCATAGTATAATACTCTTCAGCAGTCAATATTATATTCTGATCTAGTTCCACTTCAGTGAGTTTACTATCTTTAATACCTTCAGATTCTATCACAAACAGTTTCATGAGCTCTGCGTAGAATATCTTATGTACTTGTGCATATTTATCTTCGTCTTCTTCGCCCTTGTCACTCCTACGTTCAATGTGGTATATGAAGTTAGATGTTTCTTTTGTAGATGTGATTGGTTGTAAACTTTTTCGGCCGTTGTGACGTTTCCTTTCGTTGTGCATGCTGGAATTATGTTTTAACTTAATTATTCTTATATAAGAAGCTAGATTTAGGTCTAAAATAACTACATTGTTGACTTTCATAGTGATATGTTATCTCGAAGACCATTCGAGTGGTTTGAATATCTTTGACGCTAGATCGTGTACTGTAACGCGAACTCTACTCTAAAGATTCTTCTAAGTGTACAAAGCTAAGATCAACAGTTGAGTTAAATAAAATTAAAGCAAATCATTTAGATATTCATTTAAAAAATAACAAATCGTTAATCTTGGATCTAACATTCAGTATCTAAGGTATGAGTGATTCAATATCATTATATTTTCTTCTAAAGCCAACTTTAATATCTGAATTTTTAGACTATATCACACTATCGATACTTTTAACATACCTTGGAAAAGGGTTAGTAGTTTCAGGGGAGCCCATCACCAGCCTATACACGGAAGAGTTCTTCGGATCCGTGAATATATCAAAGCCGATCAACACATCCATGCCCATCTGTGTCTTGATCTTTATAACAGTGTCCAGCCAGTCGAAGTTGTAAGTGGAGTAGTCGAAATCATCTGTCGCGTTGATGAAGGTCGGGTATGGTGGGAGACCGAGAGATTCTAGAACACTTATCACTGGTTTAAGGCCTCTTTTGTCCAAAGTATCTGAAAATAAAATTATAAAGATAGAGCGAACAATTTATGTCTATGAATATAGTAACAACTATCACGTAGGAGGTGATTCCCTATAGTATCGACTACCAACAACCGGGTGGCTACCGAGAAATGTTATATTATTATGAAAACCTGATAAGCGCCTCAAGCGGGTGCTGTAGGAACTAATTGTTCAGTACATTATAAATGTCAAATTTTCCTGTCGTTGAAATTTTCGTTGGTTACTTTATCTTTACCGACTGTACTGAATCGTCACTGCACTCTTCCCCTTATTTCTTGTATTATCTTGCATTTCTTTATTCTTTCGCTATCCGTTTAGCGACTTTTTCTATTTTCAGACACACAAAACAAGCTGGCGCGTACTTGATTACTTTTTATGACCTTCCTTGAATTACAAAAGGGTTCTATAAGAGGAACGCTATTAAGCGCCTGGACACACACTTCAGTACTAACTTACTATACTCGCAATAAACTAGAAATTGCTACTAATAGTACCACCGCAGTTCCAAATTGAACTTGTCATATCATGTCTTTCAACCTAGCCTACCAAATCACATTAAGTGCAACCTAGTTTTCAGTTTAGACACTTCAGAAATACTAAGAAAGCAAACGGAATTGGGTTAAAACTATGCTGAAAATTTACTTTCCCTGAAACATCATGATTCGGTATTATGCAGTTACGTGCTGTTTCTTTTCACAAGCAACCAGCTTTTCCGAGATGACGAAATTAAATTTTTTTTGATGATTTGTATTACTCGAATTCGTATTTTATTCGATACAATACATTCGATTAAAACAAGTGATTTTTATAAATATTTAAATATATGTCGTAGTGGGCGTGTTGTTCCGTACTATGTAAGTGTAACCTTTTAACAAAATGGTTCTCTAGGGATCTCCGCCACGCGATGACCTTTCGTAGGTCATTCTATTGTTCCAATATGTGATGTTATTTCGGATTTGTTAATGGTAGTGTTCAGCTAAATGATACAAGTTGTTTTATAGAAGACAAAACAATAGTGTAACACAAGCTAAATTCCAGTGTTTTTGGCTCCAGTAACTTTTCCTGCTCACATGATCATATTCCAATCATGTGAGCAGTAAAAGTTACTCAAAGCTAACTCTACTTAAGTGACAAACCACCTAACAAACATAAGAAAGCATTAATAGCCGGTTAAAATACTTCTGAATTAGTATCGATTTTTATACATCTGCTTAGCTAACTGTCAAGTTAGTTATCCGTCACTTATAAATTCATGTGTCGTGAAGCTGCCCTAACAGAATCACTTATACTGACGTCTTTTTAAATTTCTGTATATTTTGTATTTAAAAATTACCTGTATCCATACAACTGTTATACATATCCTTTGCTTGCTGCACCGGCTTCGGTAGTTTACTAGTGTTTCTGTTCAAGAAGTCCCTCACAATCGTGTACACTTTAGTCTGCTTGTCTCTAAACCAGTCGTAGGAATTGTACGCGTCGGGGCGAGGGTGGTCCGAGCCCCAGTTACCACAGACGTACTGAAAGATAATATTATTGTAAAAAGCGTGGCATAGCTAAGATCTTGATAAGAAATAATTTTGGAACAGGTTCGGTATTAAAGTTATAGAACTATCTTCATAAGAAATGTTATAAAGACTTTTGATTTTGATTTTACCAGCTTTATGTAAGTGAAGACATAATGAACTGAAAACGGCTATTTAGCATGCACTCATAAAATACCCTGGTTAACAGCGACGCCAATAACTTCATCACTATATATCGAATGCGCTGCGGTCTTTGTAAGACACAGTTTTCAATAAATACGACAGTAAATAGTCCAGTCCATTAATAACAAGGTACAGGCATAGAAATAGCAAACGAAAATTTTCAGATATCTGTCTATGCTTACTTGATAGAAGTCCTCGCAAGGATCCGCGCTGGGGTCCATAGACAGCGCAAGATTCGCCGCAGAGCGTAGACATTCAGTGCTCTTGCATATCTTCACTGGCTTCCTATGTATTGCTATTGCGTCTGAAACGACATACGAATTTAGTCCTCCTTTACAATAGTTGAAGAATTAAGACGATTCAAACACAAACTTATTTTTTTGGTCTAAGTGTAACGATGCAGATTAGGTAAGGATTGTTTTGTTCTTTTTTGTCGATAAATCAGCGTGATTTTGAAATTAAAATATTTATTAATTTAGCACATTAATGTCCCACTGCTGGGCAAGGCTCTTCTCCCGTAATGAGGGAGGTGTTATGCGTAAAGTCCACCACGCTGGCCAAATGCGGGTTGGGGACTTATATAAAAAAATAATTGATTTTTTTATTCTTATCCAGACCATGTTATTTATCTAATCGACGGGTAAACCAAGCAATCACATTAGTAACAATAGTCAAATTCCGTTGAAGCTTTTAAATTAAAATTATGGTGTACTTAAACATGGACTTAATTATTTGAAACCAAAGCTACTATTTTTAACAAAATCACTTTCGTGTACCGTAAAAATATACATAGCAGTTACTACAGGTAAGTATTTTAAATATAACATTGTTCGTGGCTATATTATCAAATGTATGCTTACACTGCTTTTTGTGCATACACCGCAGTGCATACAATTTACATATAACAGACATTACAATGATTCACTAAGTGCATTCAGGCATTATAATATATTTTGTTACTTGTATGTATGTATGTGTGTGTTGAAATTGTGAACATTCAAACGTTACAAGGGCGAAGAAATACAATAATAATTGTTTTACTTTGAAAAAAATAAATAAGTTTCTAATTTTCATAGTAAGCACAAATTTTCGGATACTGTCAACTGTTCGAAACGTCAATAAATTATAGTAAGTGTATAGTGAATTATGTTCCCAATGACAAACATATATTATAATTATATTAGTCTACCATAGTCAAAATCATAATACAGTAAATACCTGATTCTAAATCATGTAAAATGTATCTCAAAAATTTGCACTTAGTTACGGTTTCAAATAACAGGTATTTTAGAGAGAGGAAAATTATTTTAAAATTTTCTAAAAATGTTAAGTAATCCGTAATGTTTGTCTACGTATAATATAATGGTAGAGTTATTTATAATTCTACGATATAATGACTGAAGCATATAGTTACATCTAAATGAGTGCATCCGTTTTGAACAGTTGCTGTGCATTAAATATCATTACTTCCTGATATGTTGCCTTGTTATGGATTATTATGCTTAGAATATAATTATTACATATTCACTATTCACACAATTCACACAATATTGGAATATTGAAATTGCGTATAAATATATTTTTAAAGTATTATTGTTCAAGATGTGGAAGAAAGAAGTATCAAAATGAATTCAATTTCAAAATTATTACAACTGACTGTTTTTTAAGGGACAAAAATGTTTAATTAGCCTGCTGATTATGACGTCTCGGGATCGATCCCCGGACCGAGCAAAGAACTATTGCTCTTGTTTAGTAGATAAGTCAAATTTCGCCTTAAAATTGCAAGAAGAAATTGATAAAGTGATTATTGTCCATACTTACATAAAACGGTGATAATTATAAAAGCTATAAGTAACAGTAAAAACACTATAATTATCACAAGGACTGGAATTCGCTTCTTATATTTTCTTCTGAACCTGAAACAAAGACATCAAATAAGTATATAAATACATTAACTAATCGTTAGCCTGCTTATAATTATCATATTTTAAGTGAACCCTGCAGTTTCACTCGCGTTTATTGTGTTATTTTTAAAAGACAACTCCCGCACTAAGAAACACTCTTGTGTCGCGGGGACTTTTACAAACATACAAACAACGGACACAAATTACAATCAGACTCGAAATCTTTAATTGTGGATCGCACAAATAATGTACGATTTCCTGATGCAATTGTAGCGGCGTGGGGACCTTAACCACTGCGCCACGGAGGCAGGCAAAAGCTTATAGTGGCCCTATATACATATGTATATTTAGTTGGTACATGACTGCTAAGGCTATAATAAATAGATAAATTTAACCCATTATTGTCCCACTGCTGGGCGAGGATCTCCTCCCATGATGAGGGAGGGGTTAGGCCTTGAGTCCACGACGCTGGCAAAGTGCGGGTGATAATAAATTGTAAACAAGTAATAAATATTTCTAATGCACACATTACTTCGAAAGGTGTACATTAGTGTGTTGCCCGGGGGAAAAATCTGACCTTTTAATTTGGCGTAAATAAATAACAATTTAACAGAATATTTTCAGAAAATCTTTAATGTGAAGAAAAAGTGACGTATTGTTAAAGTTTGTTACTCCTCGCCGGCTTAACAATTTGTACAATTTCTGCCCAAAATTGCGGGTTTAAACTAGTATGGTAATGAGTAACTACATAGATGTCCCACATTCTTGGCTGCATGTCTCGGGGTAGTTTTAAAGCTGAATATATTCAAGTGCTTCTTATGCATAAGACACATGCTACTGTAGTTTCCGTTGTTACAATCACACTCAAGTCATCAGTGTCATTTATCTTTCTTAAACACTGTTAACTGTGGTTCCAAAGGGAGGAATTTTGTACTAAGAATCTAATATAAAGAACGACTCATGTGCCGTAGACAATAAAAAACATTTTATTCATGGACGATAAGTACAGCTAATTTCTCCAATAACTAAACCTACTATATTTACGGACAAAAAATACAATATACTGACTATTTCAAATACTTTGTAAGAAGTTTACGAAATTAAGGATACTTCGAATTTGAATTTATAGAGCGACTACAAAATTATCAATATGGGAATCGAATCCAAAAACAGAGCTTAGTAATAGTGTCCTGCAATCCAACCTTTGCCATTGTATAAAATACATTGTTGATTTTGAAGCAGAAAATAATACACACTTGGTTTTTTGGTTTCAATATTAGTAACGAAACAAAACATGTAATTCTCAGATCTAATGTAGCAAACAAGCCCCTAAATAAATAAAGAAAAAAATAAAATGTACCAAACGTTATCATGTTGCACTTTCAAAACAACGCGAAAAAATATTCACAAGACGTAGTGCTTAACATCTTAAACATGGTTGATTAGAGATTTGACTACTAAATTCAAAGTATGTTTTGAACATTTAAATAAAAAGTAAAGTTTTATGTCTTACCTGGATGTCCTGGACCCAACAGCTATTAAATATCCTGATTCTCTTAAGTCATTACCATTTTTCAACGGAGGTGTGTTTGGTTTCGCACTGCCCGCACCTATGTTAGAAGAAAATGGTAAATTATCATCAAAAATAATGTTTGCATGAACATTATTATTTTATTTTATATCGCAAGTTCAATTTAGCGCCATTACGGAGCAAGTTATTTTAAATATCGAACTGTTTTTATTTTTTTGTGATCATTAAATTCATAGTGTTCGAAGTTGAAAACTTTTGTCAATCAATAGAATCCATTTGTACATTGTTTCAGTAATTAAAAAGTTTTTAATAGTAGGTCGTACTGGCAGCTGGAAATGGAATAATAGCCCAATAAAAGTAATAAAAATATATGTTTTATTTTTTACAGCTAATGCCTTCATGATGATTTACGATTTTTATTATGGCTACATACTTTAATAGCCGGCGTAAATATAACAATATGTTACATTTAAGTTATTTTATTACTTTCATAGAATAACGTTATTAATAGAAACCTAATGCATTGAGAACTAAAATAGAATATAAACTAAGGGTTTGTTTCGGAGTAGTATTTTAACTAAGCGTATCCGTATTTCAGAGGGCACGTTAAAAGTTTGTCCCGGTTGTTATCTACTAAGATAATAGTCGTTAGCCCATGTAAAAGGCCTTTCGGATTAAATAACACTAGGTTGACCACTAATAAAAATAAAATGCAGTTTACAATTTATTGTCTATTGTCTACATTGACCACCACATACGATAAAATAAAAAATAAAAAAGTGCAAAAATCATTGTCTATATTTTACCGTCAGCCATTTCAACGTATTCCTTTTCGCGAACTTTGCACTACTGTTTAAATTATTATGCGTATACCTTGAAAAGCTTTAGGTATAAAAAATGTTAAGTTATTTAGTCGGTCAAGTATACCGTCTAACGTAAATCTAGATAACATCTTTGTAGCTAGGTATTTTAATAGCACGATAGCCAAAACGTGAGCGTTTGTGGCCAAGAATTTTACCGCGAGAGCCTGAAATTGTCTGAATTGTATTTATGAAAGTTCTTCGAATATTTCATTTGACAGGTTTATGCTTTAGAATGTACATTTTTTTTTTCAATTTCAGATTTCGGTTATGTGGTTGTGTTAGAAAGGCGTAGTTCAAGTTCAAGAATTCTAATTAGTTGTCATTATTATTGCATTATTTTTTTGTTAATGAATTTTCTAATTTTGAAGTTTTGGATAGATTCGATATATTATGTAACGAAAACTAACATATTTTTTCTTAAATCCAAAAAAATCTGACCTTTAATAATTTATTGATTTATTTTACGATCTTTACTTAATCAAAATTTATTGTATTAATATAGTCCTTCTTATTTAAATACATTAAAAATTTACAAATCTATAGTGTAAAGAAAGGTCTTTAACTTAAAAATGTTATCTTAAAATCGAATTTACTAAACCACGGTGATTAATATATCAAAAGGCGTGTTTGTAAATGCTTTTGTGATAATTATGTTTGTTTATTATATTCGTAA